>NC_134400.1:91477576-91784589 GCF_050003625.1 Haematobia irritans | reverse complement strand
TTTTTTGTACTTTTGCAAAAACTCTAGAATTACAATTTAAATCGGCTAAGGCTCTGGGATGAAACACAATGTTAGTAAAAAATAAAAAAATATGGGAATATGAAGTGAGAGAAATTTTAATGCAATTGTACAAAAGGGCATTTATGATTTATCAGGTGATACATATGTATTCGAGATATAGGACAATTTTAGTAATATTTACAATTTTTGCTACTTAGCAGTGGCGATTTTACAAGGATATCGGTTAGATCCCGCCAAGATAACAGGTTGGCTGATAAGTCCCCGGTCTAACAAAGAAAAACACATTTTTTTGTCAAAATTCGTTTTTATTATTCAACATAGTTCCCTTCAAGAGCGATACAACGATTATAACGACCTTCCAATTTTTTGATACCATTTTGGTAGTACTCCTTCGGTTTTGCCTCAAAATAGGCCTCAGTTTCGGCTATCACCTCTATATGGCAGCCAAATTTTTTCCCTGCGAGCATTCCTTTGAGGTCTGAGAACAAGAAAAAGTCGCTGGGGGACAGATCTGGAGAATACGGTGGGTGGGGAAGCAATTCGAAACCCAATTCATGAATTTTTGCCATCGTTCTCAATGACATGTGGCACGGTGCGTTGTCTTGGTGGAACAACACTTTTTTCTTCTTCATATGGAGCCGTTTTGCCGCGATTTCGACCTTCAAACGCTCTAATAACACCATATAATAGTCACTGTTGATGGTTTTTCCCTTCTCAAGATAATCGATAAAAATTATTCCATGCGCATCTCAAAAAACAGAGGCCATTACTTTGCCAGCGGACTTTTGAGTCTTTCCACGCTTCGGAGACGGTTCACTGGTCGCTGTCCACTCAGCCAACTGGATTGGACTCAGGAGTGTAGTGATGGAGCCATGTTTCATCCATTGTCACATATCGACGGAAAAACTCGGGTGTACTACGAGTTAACAGCTGCAAAAACCGCTCAGAATCATCAACACGTTGTTGTTTTTGGTCAAATGTGAGTTCGCGCGGCACCCATTTTGCACAGAGCTTCCGCATATCCAAAATTTGATATCTTTAAAACCTCTGCTATCTCGATCAACTTCATTTTACGGTCATTCAAAATCATTTTGTGGATTTTTTTGATGTTTTCGTCGGTAACCACCTCTTTTGGGCGTCCACTGCGTTCACCGTCCTCCGTGTTCATTTCACCACGCTTGAATTTTGCATACGAATCAATTATTGTTGATTTCCCTGGGACAGAGTCCGGAAACTCATTATCAAGCCAAGTTTTTGCTTCCACCGTATTTTTTCCCGTCAGAAAACAGTATTTTATCAAAACACGAAATTCCTTTTTTCCATTTTTTTTCACAATAACAAAAGTTGCTTCACAAAAGACGCTCTATCTCACAAACTAATTGACTTCCAGACGTCAAATTTTGACACGAATCATTTGAAGGTTGGTACTATATAAAAATAATATGCATTTAATACTAGCGATGTCATCTATGTGTAAGACCGGGGACTTATCAGGCAACCTGTTCTATGGCCAAGTGTGAGTTGTGATATATTATTTGGTCAAGTCGGGCGAATTGGAGCCTTATTTAAAACTCAACCGTTCTGTGGAAAGTCTGGCATTTCAGTGTTTAGGATATTACTAAGATATGGGGAAATTATCACAGAATTTTGTGTCAAGTGTGGGAATTTTGGCCGTATTTGTATAAACCGGAAAAAAACGAATATAAGAAGGCTTTATCTAAATCTGAACCAAATCAGATCAAACTTGATACACTTAAATATCATATTAGATAAATTCTCTGTGGAAACTATCCAGTCAATCGGAGGATAATCTCATTGAAAATGGGTCTAAAATATGAAACATATTTCCCCAACTCTGGTGTACGTGTATATGGGAGCTATATATAATCTGAACCAATTTTAACCACATTTGGCACACATAACGACACCGTTAAACGTACCTCTCGTGCAAAATTTGAAGCAAGTCAGGGCAAAACTCTAGCTTTTGAGGCCATATAAGTGAAATCTGAACCGATTTCAATAAAATTTACCAAGCATTGGTAGAATGTTAATTCTACTCTCTGTGCACAATTTCACGAAAATCGGTAGTAAACTTTAGCCTCTGTTGCCATATGAGTCTAAATCGGACGAAAGATATATATGGGAGCTATATCTAAATCTGAACTGATATTGTGCAAGTTTTTCGAGACTCATAAAATATTCGGATGTACGGAATTTGAAGAACATCGGTTAATAAACACGCCAATTATGACCAGATCAGGGATAAATATATATGACAGCTATATCTAAATCTGAACCGATTTTTTTCAAAATCAATAGCGACTGTCTTTGTTCCAAAAAACGACTCTATGCCAAATTTGAGGACGATCGGACTTAAACTGCGACCTGTACTTTGCGCACAAAAATACATGAACAGACAGACAGACAGACGGACATCGCTAAATCGACTCAGAATTTAATTCTAAGACGATCGGTATACTAAACGATGGGTCTCAGACTTTTCCTTCTTGGCGTTACATACAAATGCACAAACTTATTATACCTTGTACCACAGTAGTGGTGAATGGTATAAATTGGGAAACATTTTAATCTGAACCAATTTTGAGGCAACTTCGCAAAAGTGTATTTATGATTTATAGGTAGATAGATATATAAGGAATAATGGAAAATTTGAGTCATTTCTACAAGTTTTCGCCTTAGCAGTGGTGATTTTATATGGAAAAGGTGGGTATTTTGGTAATTTTTGCCCAAATATAAGCATATATATGGAAGCTATATAGAAATGTGAACCGATTTCAACCAAATTTGACATGCATACTTAGTATTTTAATTCTACTCCCTGTGCAAAACTTCACGTAAATCGGACTACAACTTTGAACTCTGTGGTCATATGACGGAAAATCGGGCGAAAGTTATATATGGAGCTATATCTAAATCTGAAACGGTTTCAATAAAATTTAGCACATTTGACTACACTACTATTATACTCCTAGTGAAAAATTTCAACCAAACTCTGGCTAAAACTAACCAAACTCTGTCTAAAACTCTGGCTTCTGGGGCCATATAAGTCTATATCGGGCGAAAGCTATATATGGGAGCTATATCTAAATCTGAACCGATATCAATCAAATTTGGCAGAACTGACTATTTAAACTAACACTAAATGTTTGGGACACATATGTTAAAATATATTATGTTTGGGGCATGAATGTTTCATAAAAATAATATGTGTGAATGTAAACATATATAAATTTACAAATTTCGAGTAAACATATATATGTTTACAATTTCTGTGAAACGGTTGTATGTTGTTTCGGAAAACTGCTTTATGATAAGGCCAAAAATTTGATATGCTTAAGTCTAAATATTATTTAATTTGAATATTAGAATGAGTATTCGGAATAAAGAGAATAGAGAATCGGAACCAATAGCATAGAGATTTGAAAAAACAGCATGTATTTTCGCCTTGAGAGGAAAATTTTATGTATGTGTGGACAAGTGTTTTGTTTATCATTTTGGCATTATGGACACATATTTTTTAACGGCCTTAAAGGTAAAAATGAAATTAAGTACAAAACACGATAAGTTCTAAAGGCATTTAAAATGGTATTAAATGCTAGCAAAAACGGTTCACGCCTAAATAAATTTATGTGTACATTATAAAATTATTTATGTATGTTTATACACTTCTTTTGTTAGATTTTTTTTTTATTTTCTTCCAAAATTTCAAACCTTTATACCAAAAAAGTTTTTTGTTATAAAATTGTTAGTTTTTCAAAAAATAATAATATTTTATTCAAAAGCGATATATAAACCGATCCCGAGATTTGATTTTGGAGCCACTTGGAATAGCAAATTTCATCCGAGTCAGTGGAAATTTGGTACATTGTGCTAGTTTATGGCCGTTAACAACCATGTCTAACTAGGTCCATACCGGTCTATAGTTATATATAGCCCTCAGATAAATAGATCAACAATCACACAAAAATTGGTCCATATCAAGTTCATAATTGTATATAGCCCACATATAAGCGACCCCATATTTCAATTCTGGCTCTCTACGTACCGTACCAAAGTCCATATCGATTCGTAATTATTTGTTGACTTACCTACACATACCATTTTTGTCTAATATAAATCACGTATGGACTAACTCACAATTTAGAAAACGATGTTAAGAAGTTTTAAGATACCACAACCCAATTAATTCGATTGTGGATGACAGTCTTTCGTAGAAGTTTCTATACAATCCATGATGGAGGGTACATAAGATTCGGCCTGGCCGAACTTACGGCCGTATATAAAGGTGATTCTTTTGAGGTTAGGATTTTCATGCATTAGTATTTGACAGATCACGTGGGATTTCAGACATGGAGAAAGATTCTCAGTATGCTTTGACATTTCATCATGAATAGACTTACTAACGAGCAACGCTTTGCAAATCATTGAATTTTATTACCAAAATCAGTGGCAGAAAATTCGCTTTTTTATCGACAAATTTTGTTCAGCGATGAGGCTCATTTCTGGTTGAATGGCTACGTAAATAAGCAAAATTGCCGCATTTGGAGTGAAGAGCAACCAGAAGCCGTTCAAGAACCGCCCATGCATCCCGAAAAATGCACTGTTTGGTGTGGTTTGTACGCTGGTGGAATCATTGGACCGTATTTTTTCAAAGATGCTGTTGGACGCAACGTTACGGTGAATGGCGATCGCTATCGTTCGATGCTAACAAACTTTTTGTTGCCAAAAATGGAAGCACTGAACTTGGTTGACATGTGGTTTCAACAAGATGGCGCTACATGCCACACAGCTCGCGATTCTATGGCCATTTTGAGGGAAAACTTCGGAGAACAATTCATCTCAAGAAATGGACCGGTAAGTTGGCCACCAAGATCATGCGATTTGACGCCTTTAGACTATTTTTTGTGGGGCTACGTCAAGTCTAAAGTCTACAGAAATAAGCCAGCAACTATTCCAGCTTTGGAAGACAACATTTCCGAAGAAATTCGGGCTATTCCGGCCGAAATGCTCGAAAAAGTTGCCCAAAATTGGACTTTCCGAATGGACCACCTAAGACGCAGCCGCGGTCAACATTTAAATGAAATTATCTTCAAAAAGTAAATGTCATGGACCAATCTAACGTTTCAAATAAAGAACCGATGAGATTTTGCAAATTTTATGCGTTTTTTTTTAAAAAAAAGTTATCAAGCTCTTAACAAATCACCCTGTACTTGTTTTTTATTTGTTTGTGTTCGCCAAATTTAAAGCCTCCTGAAAATATACGCCATGATAAATTCCATTGATAATTTATATCCCTTTTCATTTTTATTTCGGGCACAGTTACAGACCATTTGGCCTTTTTAAAAAGATTACTATTGTGTAAAAAATATGATTGTTTTATATAGAGCAAAATAATTCTAAATATTTAGGTCGCGGTAAAAGCGGTAAAATGTCTATAATTTTTATTCCAAAACAAGCTTCTTTAAATGATATTGGTTTGTTTACAAGTTCGTTTGAGAGTAAAGTTTTTTTTTTTGCGTGTATATTTCTTTAAGATTTCAATATGTTAATATTCCAATTAAGAAAAAACAAAACGATCTTTACAATAAATGTGTTAATACTCTGAATTACCATGCGATAAACATGGTGATAATTTGAGAGAATATCCACGCCATGGAAAGACAAAAGATTTCGAGGGCATGGTTATTGGTATAAGTATTCATTTAAAATCATTTCCATTGAATAACCAATTTTCATCCGCGTCGTTGAGTTTTGGCTGCTGGTAGACATGGACGACAGTGAATTCCCAATAATAGCCAATTTTCAGGTGGATGAAAGAAAAACGTTACACTTGCACATACCCTGTTAAATGGAAAAAAAAATATTCACACACACACACACACACAAATGGTCTTTGGGCTTTTGAAAACAATGGACTTTTTCGGTATTCCTACATAAATTTGTATTCACATAAAACGTTTTAAAATTTAATTAAAATTCATATAGCACACTCACACACAATGCCCCATATAAGCAATCCCAAAAATAGAAAAGGAAGAATATTTGCATATTATAGAGCCTCCATCTAAAGTAGATTTCATTTAGAATGTGTTTTTTTAGTTTAGAAAACAGACTAATGAGGAGAAATTTCTGTTTTTACAAAGTGACAAAATTAAATTTCAGTAATTCCAAGGACGTATATTCGACTGCACTTAAGTACACCGAAAAAAAGTAATCTGTTTTATAGGAAGAATAAATTAACTCGTACGAAAATTGAACTAAATTTTACTCCACATTTTGAGAGTTTCACGAAGCGTCGTTAAAATCAGGAAAATTTAATGCCCCGTTGTACTTTTTAACTGCAGTCCTCGAAGTTACACCCTCTCATAGAAGAAGAAATTAACTAAAATTAAAGAAGAAAATCATTGGCGCCAAATTATGACCATTTTAACCATACAGTAGTTCATTCTTTCTATTTTTGGGAATCGTACGAAAATTTTCATTTGCTTTAGTTCATATTGGACTTATGTGTACGGTCATTGAACTTTATACTCACGTTTAGTTCTTAAAATGTTTGAGACATACTTAAAAAAAACGAAATTTTCATTGGGCTGTGGAAAATTTCGCAAAAAATAATAAAATTTAACTACAAAATTTAACTGCAATAAAAATAAACAAAATAAATTGACGGCAACAACGTATTGGCGTATTTACGTCGTACGTTCAATTACATCTATTTCTAATTTTTACGCCCTACGTCGAAACGTCACAATTGTGTTCCGGTGGGCCTTTTCGGAAACGCAGTGTTGCGCTGCAACTACTGCGCAACACTGATTTTGTTGCGCAACTGTTACCGATCAGCTGTTGCAGCTGCTTTTTTGTTGCATATTTTGTTTGCAATTTAGAACCCAAAAACACCACAAATGGCAAAGTATATAATACATTTTATTTGTGAATTAGATGACTCTTCAAATAGGTCAAATCTATGTTACTTACAGAAAAAAAGATATCTAAAGTATAAAAAGCGAAATCTAATATTGCAACAAGTTCGCAAGACTATGCGAAGAATTCCAAAAGTTTTGGTATACTTTGAAGTAGAGGTGTGCAAGTGAAACGAAACTGTCGTGACTCACGAAAATTTTCGTGACTCACGCGTGAGTCGTGAGTCACGTTCATGGCAACGGCGTGAGTGTGCGTGAGCGTGATTAACATACCAAAACGTCGTGCGTGAGCGTGAGTCACGAAAATAGTATCTTCGTGAGTGTGCGTGAGTAAACATTTACGCTCACGAAAATAATCCCGCTCACCAACATAAAACGCTTAAGAGTTAAATTCATTTACAAGTTTAGTGACACCTGGGATGTTAAGAGTGTAATAACGCTCTCGATTTTAATAATGCTCATGTTTTCAGACACGTCGCTAAGGTAAATTACTCAAAAATTGTTCGTGAGTCACGACATTTTTCGTGAGTCACGATATTTTTCGTGAGTCACGGTATTTTCGTGAGTCACGACATTTTCGTGCGTGAGTGTGCGTGAGTAAACATTTTCTTTTCGTGAGTGTGCGTGAGCGTGAGTCCTACCAAACAATATCGTGCGTGAGTGTGCGTGAGTAAGATTTTTCCGTCGTGAGTGTGCGTGAGCGTGAGTAAAATACTACTCACGTGCACACCTCTACTTTGAAGTCGTCAATCAATATCCGGATGATGTTTTTTTCAATTACTTCCATATGAGCCGATCTACATTTCAAGTAAGCATAACAATATTTGTTAAACGTGTGTGTAAAATTCCTGATTTCAGTCCTTCAGTCCAAACGTGCTCTTACTATTAATTTAGTTGTCTTGGAATCAACCTCTACCATAAAAAATTATGAAAATATAATAAAAATATTATAAACATATAATATAATAATAAAAAAAAAAACTAAATTGAAAATTTTAATACTTACTCGTTCTCTGCATCAGCCATTTTTATACTGCGTGTTTTTTTATTACGTTTGCGCAGCATATGCTACATTGTTGCATTTTAGAACATATGACGCTTACAGTGTTGCCGGATGTTGCAATTATGAATGTGATGCGCAGCAGTTGCAGCGCAACACTGCGTTTCCGAAAAGGCCCGGTGTTTTTATTCTCACATTTGTATCAATGTAAAAGATCGCATGGTAGTTTGTGTCTTACACTGAAAAAAATATTGTCGTGAGGTCAAAGATTTCATGTCTCTAAAATACGAATGCAAATTTTGCTTAGCATAGAAGACGCACTTCTCTAATATAAAGTTTTTTTCCTTGTTCAAAAGTCGATAAACTTTTCAATGAAGTCGTATTGTCCTTATAATTAAATGATTTGACTTAAAATTGGGTATCATAACATGAAAGAAAAACTGTTTGGGTTAAGGTCAACTTGACTTTAATAATTCAGAAAAATTCTTTAAATTTAATGAAATTGTCTTTTAATTTGTTGTCTTTTTGCGTCTTGACTACAAAGCAAAAAATCGTTCAAATATATTTAGGACATGTTTTTCAACACTTTATTTTAAAGACACTTTTTACTTGAAGCATAGCATAATTTCTATTGGAAGTCGAGTCTTAATTCGGGAAATACAGTTGTCGTTAACTCGTTTTTAAAGGATTTTATTATAAAAAAAGCTGAAAAAGCGACAAATTAAAATTTGCTTCCTAGAAGCAAGTACACAAAACCCAAATTTAAAAGGGAATTGTATCTTAAAAGTATCCTTACTTGTATTCTCAGCATCTTTGGCTCGGAATCAATACCAAATTTTTTAAAGTAAAGACAAAATCTTTGGAACAGAGCATGCTTTTTTTTTCAGTGTACTCACTGCCACCGACATTTTGTAAGATTGCAATACGAAAAAAGCCACCGGTTGCAGTTCTCTGATGCGTACCATATTTGGTTCAAATCGGTGAAATTTAGCACAGGATGTAGAATTAACGTTCTAACGATTTACGTGAAAGTTTTCACAGGGAATAGAATTAACAATCTTCTTAACCTAGCCAAATTTGGTTGAAATCGGTTCATATTTATACCCTTCACCACTACTGTGGTACAGGGTATAATAATTTTGTGCATTTGTATGTAACGCCAAGAAGGAAAAGTCGGAGACCCATCATTTAGTATACCGATCGTCTTAGAATTAAATTCTGAGTCGATTTAGCGATGTCCGTCTGTCTGTCTGTCTGTCCGTCCGTCTGTCTGTGTGTTCATGTATTTTTGTGCGCAAAGTACAGATCGCAGTTTAAGTCCGATCGTCCTCAAATTTGGCATAGGGTCGTTGTTTGGGACAAAGACAATCGCACTGAAAAACAAGTAAGGAAAGTCTAAAGTCGGGCGGGCCCGACTATATTATACCCTGCACCACTTTGTAGATCTAAATTTTCGATACCATATCACATCCGTCAAATGTGTTGGGGGCTATATATAAAGGTTTGTCCCAAATACATACATTTAAATATCACTCGATTTGGACAGAATTTGATAGACTTCTACAAAATCTATGGACTCAAAATTTAAGTTGGGTAATGCACTAGGGTGGAACACAATTTTAGTAAAAAAAATATGGGAAACATTTAAATCTGAAGCAATTTTAAGGAAACTTCGCAAAAGTTTATTTATGATTTATCGCTCGATATATATGTATTAGAAGTTTAGGAAAATTAGAGTCATTTTTACAACTTTTCGACTAAGCAGTGGCGATTTTACAAGGAAAATGTTGGTCGAAATCAGAAAAAAATATATATATGGGAGCTAAATCTAAATCTGAACCGATGTCAACCAAATTTGGCACGCATAGCTAGAATGCTAATTCTACTCCCTGTGCAAAATTTGAACTAAATCGGAGTTAAAAATTGGCCTCTGTGGTCATATGAGTGTAAATCGGGCGAAAGCTATATATGGGAGATATATCTAAATCTGAACCGATTTCAACCAAATTTGGCACGTATAGCTACAATGCTAATTCTACTCCCTGTGCAAAATTTCAACTAAATCGGAGTTAAAAATTGGCCTCTGTGGTCATATGAGTGTAAATCGGGCGAAAGCTATATATGGGAGCTATATCTAAATCTGAACCGATTTCAACCAAACTTGGCACGCACAGCTATAATGCTAATTATACTTCCTGTGCAAAATTTCAACTAAATCGGAGCCAAAAATTGGCCTCTGTGGTCATTTGAGTGTAAATCGGGCGAAAGATATATATGGGAGCTATATCTAAATCTGAACCGATTTCAACCAAATTTGACACGCATAGCTACAATGCTAATTCCACTCCCTGTGCAAAATTTCAACTAAATCGGAGCAAAAAATTGGCCTCTGTGGGCAAATGAGTGTAAATCGGTCGAAAGCTATATATGGGAGCTATATCTAAATCTGAACCGATTTGGCTGATATTTTGCAAGTTTTTCGAGACTCATAAAATATTCGGATGTACGGAATTTCAGGAAGATCGGTTGATCTACACGCCAATTATGACCAGATCGGTGAAAAATATATATGGCAGCTATATCTAAATCTGAACCGATTTTTTCCAAAATCAACAGGGATCGTCTTTGAGCCGAAAGAGGAACCTATACCAAATTTTAGGACAATCGGACTAAAACTGCGATCTGTACTTTGCACACAAAAATACATTAACAGACAGACAGACGGACAGACAGACAGACAGACAGAAAGACGGACATCGCTAAATCGACTCAGATTTTAATTCTAAGCCGATCCGTATACTAAAAGGTTGGTCTATGATTACTCCTTCTTGGCGTTACATACAAATGCACAAACTTATTATACCCTGTACCACAGTAGTGGTGAAGGGTATAAAAAATATGGGAAACATATATATCTGAAGCAATTTTAAGGAAACTTCGCAAAAGTTTATTTATGATTTATCGCTCGATATATATGTATTAGAAGTTTAGGAAAATTAGAGTCATTTTTACAACTTTTCAACTAAGCAGGGCGTTTTTACAAGGAAAATGTTGGTCGAAATCAGAAAAACATATATATGGGAGCTAAATCTAAATCTGAACCGATGTCAACCAAATTTGGCACGCATAGCTACAATGCTAATTGTACTCCCTGTGCAAAATTTGTACTAAATCGGAGTTAAAAATTGGCCTCTGTGGTCATATGAGTGTAAATCGGGCGAAAGCTATATATGGGAGATATATCTAAATCTGAACCGATTTCAACCAAATTTGGCACGTATAGCTACAATGCTAATTCTACTCCCTGTGCAAAATTTCAACTAAATCGGAGCAAAAAATTGGCCTCTGTGGGCAAATGAGTGTAAATCGGTCGAAAGCTATATATGGGAGCTATATCTAAATCTGTTTTTCGAGACTCATAAAATATTCGGATGTACGGAATTTTAGGAAGATCGGTTGATATACACGCCAATTATGACCAGATCGGTGAAAAATATATATGGCAGCTATATCTAAATCTGAACCGATTTTTTCCAAAATCAATAGGGATCGTCTTTGAGCCGAAAGAGGACCCTATACCAAATTTTAGGACAATCGGACTAAAACTGCGAGCTGTACTTTGCACACAAAAATACATCAATAGACATACAGACAGACGGACAGACAGACAGACGGACAGACATCGCTAAATCGACTCAGAATTTAATTCTAAGCCGATCCGTATACTAAAAGGTTGGTCTATGATTACTCCTTCTTGGCGTTACATACAAATGCACAAACTTATTATACCCTGTACCACAGTAGTGGTGAAGGGTTTTAAAAGCATGCCCGGTTCCAAAGATTTTGTCTTTACTTTAAAAATTTTGGTAATGATTCCGAGCCAAAGAAGCGGAGAATACAAGTAAGGATACTTTTAAGACACAATTCTCTTTTAAATTTGGGTTTTGTGTATTTGCTTCTAGGAAGCAAATTTTAATTTTTCGTTTTTTCAGCTTTTTTTCTTCATATGCTATCAAAGTCCTTTAAAACCGAGTTAACGACAACTTTATTTTCAAAATTAAGACTCGACTTCCAGTAGTAATTATGCTATGTTTCAACTAAAAAGCGTCTTTAAAATAAAATGTTGAAAAACATGTCCTATATTTGAACGATTTTTTGCTTTGTAGTCAAGATGCAAAAAGACAGCAAATTTAAAGACAATTTTATTAAATTTAAAGAATTTTTCTGAATTATTAAAGTCAAGTTGACCTTAGCCCTAACATTTTTTCTTTCATGTTATGATATCCATTTTTAAGTGAAATCACTTAATTATTAGGATAATACGACTTCATTGAAAAGTTTATCGACTTTTGGACAAGGAAAAAAACTTTATATTAGAGAAATGCGTCTTCTATGCTAAGCAAAATTTGCATTCGT
The DNA here is from genome assembly GCF_050003625.1 of Haematobia irritans. Lineage (NCBI taxonomy): Eukaryota > Metazoa > Arthropoda > Insecta > Diptera > Muscidae > Haematobia > Haematobia irritans. The sequence continues at coordinate 91,772,211 of NC_134400.1, read as the reverse complement.
ATTTTAAAGACATGAAATCTTTGACCCCACGACAATATTTTTTTCAGTGCGGTATTTCAGATTTAGATATAGCTGTCATATATATTTATCCCCGATATGATCATAATTGGCGTGTTTATCAACCGATGTTCTTCACATTTAGTACATCCGAATATTTTATGAGTATCGAAAAACTTTCAAAATATCAGCCAAATCGGTTCAGAGTTATATATAGCTCCCATATATATCTTTCGTCCGATTTAGACTCATATGACAACAGAGGCCAAAGTTTACTACCGATTTTCGTGAAATTTTGCACAAAGAGTAGAATTGACATTCTACCAATACTTGGTAAATTTGATGGAAATCGATTCAGATTTAGATATAGCTCCGATATATATCTTTCGTCCGATTTGCACTTATATGGCCTCAAAATCCAGTGTTTTGCCCTTACTTGCTTCAAATTTTGCACGAGAGGTACGTTTAACGTTGTCGTTAAAATCGCTTCACATTTAGATATAGCTCCCATATATATCTTTCGTCCGATTTGGGCTTATATGGCCACAAAAGGCAGAGTTTTGCCCTGACTTGCTTCAAATTTTGCTCATGGAGTACGTTTAATAGCATCGGTATGTGTGCCAAATTTGGTTGAAATCGGTTCAGATTTAGATATAGCTCCCATATATATATCGGCTCAGATTTAGATATAGCTGTCATATATATTTATAACTGATCTGGTCAGAAATGACGTATTTATCAACCGATCGTCTTCCAATTTCGTATAATCGAAAATTTTGTGAGTCTCGTAAATGCAAAATATCATTCACATCGGTTCAGATTCAGATATAGCTTTCATATATAGCTTTCGCCCGATTTACCCTCCTATGGCCTCAGAGGCCAATCTTTTGTTCCGATTTACGCGAAATTTTGCACAGGGAGTAGAATCCACACCGAATTTGGTTGAAATCGGTTCAGATGTAGATATAGCTCCCATATATAGCTTTCGCCCGATTTACACTCCTATGGCCCCAGAGGCCAAAGTTTTACCCCGAGTTACGTAAAATTTTGCACAGAGTATAAAATTAATATTATAAATATGCACACCGAATTTGGTTGAAATCGGTTCAGGTTTAGATATAGCTCTCATATAAAGCTTTCGCCCGATTTACACTTCTATGGCCCCAGAGGCCAAAGTTTTACCCCGAGTTATGTAAAATTTTGCACAGAGAGTAAAATTAATATTATAAATATGCACAACGAATTTGGTTAAAATCGGTTCAGTTTTAGATATAGCTCCCATATATAGCTTTCGCCCGATTTACACTCCTATGACGCCAGAGGCCAAATGTTTACTCCGAGTTACGTGAAATTTTGCACAGGGAGTAGAATTAACATTATAAATATGCGTTCCGAATTTAGTTGAAATTGGTTCGGATTTAGATATAGCTTCCATATATATCTGTCGTCCGATTTACAGATATGACCACCGTAGATCAAAATTTTCCGATTTACTTAAAATTGTGCACAGGAAATGGAAATAACATTTTTACTATGCATGCCAAATTTAGTTGAAATTGGTTCAGATTTTGATATAGCTGTCATATATATCGTTCGTCCGTCCACATTTAAAAGGCCCAAGATGTCAAAATTTCACGCCGATTTACGTGAAGTTTTGTACAGAGAGTAGGACTAACATTCTTGCAACACATGCCAAATTTGGTTGAAATCGGTTCAGATTTAGATATAACTCCCATATATATCTTTCGTCCGATTTAGATTGATATTACCACGGAGGCCAAAGTTTCATTTCGAACATTTTGAAGTTTTGCACTGAGCGTTCAATTAAAATTTTAGCAATGTGTGCCAAATTTTATCAAAGTCGGCTCAGAATTAGACAAAGCCGCCATATATATGTTCCTCCGGTTTTAGCAAATATTGCCAAAATACCTACATGATCCTTGTAAAATCGTCGAAAACTCGCAAAAATGATTCAAATTTACATATACTCTAATTAGATTTGCCAAATTTTATGCAATTTAAATATTTCCGATATTTATACCCTGCGTCACACTGTGGAACAGGGTATTATAAGTTAGTGCATATGTTTGTAACACCCAGAAGGAGACGAGATAGTCACATGGTATCTTTGGCAATAATGCTCAAGGTGGGTCCCTGAGTCGATATAACCATGTCCGTCTGTTCATCCGTCCGTCCTTCTGTCTGCGAACACATTTTTGTGATCAAAGTCTAGGTCGCAATTTAAGTCCAATCGCCTTCAAATTTGGCACATGTTCCTAATTTGGGTCAGAATAGAACCCTATTGATTTTGGAAGAAATCGTTTCAGATTTAGATATAGCTCCCATATATATCTTTCGCCCGATATGCACTAATATGGACGCAGCATCCAGAGTTTTATACCGATTCGCTTGAAATTTTGTACAAACATAACACTTAGTCGTATAGTCAAGTGTACAATTCAAATTGTAAGTCCAGACATTTTGTGAAAGTTTAAAAAATTTTGTCCAAAACGGTTCATAAATATTTGTATATGGGAATATAAACCTTTATATAGTTCCTAACAAATTTGAAGGTGTTAAGATGGTATCAAAAATATTGATATACATAGTGGTGAAGGGTATAACCCTTTCCGACCGTGTACGACCAATTGTGTGGGTAAGTTTAAGTCTCTATAATTTCTTTAATATATGACGTACTGCGATAAGAGCGGCAAAAAAATAATTGTGTATGCTCTCTCTTTGTCTAAGAATGTGAAGAACCGTTATAAAAATTTGTTTTTCATACTAATTTTGTAGTTTCAGCAGTGTACTTTGCGCATTTGTAAAAATGAGTGGAAGAGGTAAGTTTGCAAATAAATTAAAATTATTTAAATTGTGGAATATTTCATCAAACAAGTGTTTTCAATAAGAAAACATATTAAATATTGTATGCAAACAGAAACTTCGTGATTATTTTGTGTTTTTTGATATTTTTACGTCAAATTTGTTTGAAGTGCTACAATTGTGCGTGTTAGGCCTTTATTCTAAAAATAAATTAACTTTTATTGTTCTTTTTCTTAGGTGGACTAACTCAAGACGCTTATCTAAGCTGAACTTTTAAATTCGGATTTGGAAGACTATAATAGTGATGATAAGTGTGCGGATGCCACTTGGGAGTTACCCGTTGCAACAAATAGTTTGGCAGACCAAGAAAGCGACAATGAAGACGAGGTAAATGCTGTTTTAGAGACACCAGCAGATGAAGGTCACACTACCAATAGTAGTGTGACCTTTGACGTTTGAGATTCTGTTGGAAAGCAGCTCTTGTGAAACTGTGGACACAAACACACCTATAAAGTCCCCTTATGATTATTTTTCCGTATATTTCAATGATGAGTTTTTTGAAAAAACAACGGAGTACACAAACAGGTACCATCTTGCCGAAAAGGGGAGCAATTAAGTGTTGGGAGCATCAGTAGGTGAAATGAAAATTTTTTTTGGTATCGTCCTTGCGATGGGCTGCATTCGTTATACAAGGATACGCATGTACTGGGAGAAAGCCACAAGACTCCCTATTGTAGCTGATACTATGAGTCGTGATCGATTCTTGCTCTTGCGCATGTGTCTACATGTGGTGGACAACAATGAAGTAACAGATGCAGAGAAACAATCAAACGTGTTTTGGAAAATAAATCCGCTATTGAGCGTTTTAGATATGCTTGTAGAAATATTCCAAGAAAGTCCAACGCTAATTACTCAATAGATGAACAAATGATACCATTTACTGCACCCTCAAAAAAAATCGCTTCTCTAACATATGTTCCAAACATATTTTGCAGGAAACACATATATTATTGGATACTGCAGAAACATTAATATGTTTGTTTTATCTGAGCGTATTATATGTTTGGAAGCATTTTGAGTCCAAAAATAGTATATGTTTGGAAGAATTCCCCAAAGAAGATTGTGCTCATTCCCTCACATAATTTTCACTACCACGAAATTTTTGAGTTCTTCGCATCTTTTTCTGTAATACAAATATGCTGTTTTTTCTTTCAAATGTCTATTCTCTTGGTTCCGAATGTATATTCTCTTTATTCTGAATACTCATTCTAATATTCAAATTAAATAGTAATTAGACTTAAGCATATAAAATTTATGGCCTTATCATGAAACAGTTTTCCGAACCAACATACAAGCGGTTTCACAGAAATTGCTCTCATTTCATTCTATCGCTGTGTTATGTTGATATCTTTTTATTCAACCATCCCGGTTTCCATCTCTATTTATTTCTCTATACTAACTCTCTCTCTCTCTGGCGCTCTTTGAATAAAGTATCACAACATATATATGTTTACTCGAAATTTGTAAATTTATATATGTTTACATTCACACATATTATTTTTATGAAACATTCATGCCCCAAACATAATATATTCTAACATATTAACATATGTATCCCAAACATTTTGTGTTAGTTTAGGAACATTACATGTTTGCACTTAAATATATTGTGTTTAAAAATTGTGCCCGAAACACATTTTGTTTATATCGGAACATATTAAAAACATATTTTTCTAACAGTGTGTTCGGTGCCCTGTCAGACAAAGCCTCCCAAATAAACCTAGAGGAGTGGGATTAAAAAACGAAGTTTTAACTACCTCTGAAGGGCTGGTCCTTGATTTTGAGATTTATCAAGGCAAGACTACACCACTTCCATGCATGAATTTAGGCATATGACCAGGCTTTGTTTTGCGTTTGGCTGAAACACTTCTTGAAGGTTCCAAACTGTTTTGTGACCGTTATTTTACGACAATAACACTACTAAAAGCTCTGTTGGAACGTGGAATCTATGCTACTGGAACAATAATGAGGAATAGAATAAAAAAACGTCCATTTCACGAATGAGAAACACATGAAAAGAGGTGACATGTCATAGTGAAGACAATATTGTCTTGGTGCAGTGGAAGGATTCAAAGTCGGTAATTCTTGCATCTTCAGTTTATGGGTGTGGCCCAGTTGAACAAGTGAAACGTTGGGAAAAAAGAGAAAAGGTATGTGGAAATTCCAGCTCCTAGAATAGTCAGGGAATACAACAAGCTTATGGGCGGCGTTGATGTTTGCGATCAATTAATGGAATCATACAGGTCATTTTTGAAAACTCGAAAATGGACTTTAAAAGTTTTTATACATTTCATTGATCTTGGGTGCTGCAACTCCTGGATGCAATACATAGATGATTGCACAATAAATTCCCTACCTCGAAAAAATACTCATGACTTGTTGAGTTTTAAAATGGCATTAGCTAAAGAACTAATAGTATGTATAGAAAAAAAATATTGAATATGAAGACGGAGATGGAGAACCCCAGAATGTTTCCAAAAAATATCGTCCATCCGAACAACCATGCCAAGACAAAAGACTTGATGGATACAAACACTGGCCTCTTGAGCATGATTTGTCATCAGCAAGTTACTGCCGACTTGTCGGATGTAAATCAAGAACGCGTACATATTCTTCAAAATGTAAAGAATATTTATGTGTAAGTAAAAAACAAAATTGTTTCGTAAAATACCACACTGAAAAATATGAATAAAAAATATTAATAATATATCAATATCAATGGTTTCAAAAAGATTGCTTTTTTTATTTGGAAATTAAAACGGACTGCAACAATTGTGCGTATCCTAAAAAAACAGGATACAGGATCACACTGAACAAACTTAATAATTTAAAATGTTCTATGTACACATAAATAACAGAATTAAAAAATTTAGGAAAATCTATCACGTGGATCGGCTATAGGTCGGAAAGGGATAATATAGTCGGCCCCGCCCGACTTTAGACTTTCCTTACTTGTTTTTTACTAACATTGTGTTCCACCCTAGTGCATTAGCCGACTTAAATTTTGAATTTATGGATTTTGTAGAAGTCTATCAAATTCCGTCCAGATCGAGTGATATTTAAATGTATGCATTTGGGACAAACCTTTATATATAGCCTCCAACACATTTGAAGGATATGATATGGTATCGAAAATTGTTTAATTTCTTTACAGTAAGAATTAATAAAATGATACAAATTATTTAAATTTCGATAAGAATGCTGATTCCATTTTAAACATATTTCGAATTTTTGAAAATATTTGAGTTCTAAAAATCATAAAAAATATAAAATGATCTATTCGGTAAAATATAAAAAAAATTTAGTTCTCATCCAAAACACTGAATTTTGATTACACCTTAAGAAGTGATGGAAATTCAGTGCAACGGCTGTTGAAATGGTGGACATCCGTCCTATGACAAGCCCATGTTAAATTTATCGCTTCTGCGCCAATTATGCACCATCTCCGGATCCAAAAAGAACATTTGCACTACCTTTGTGGACACGCGTTTTGCTGTGTTCCTTATAATTTAAGTTATGTTGGAGTTATTTTAAATACTTAACAAAAAGACGGGACTTCAATATAACACTCTATGCTTCCTGTGAATTAAATCGAAGAGAGTAAGTATATAAACACCAACTTAAAAAAATTTCACAGAACACAAAAAAGGAAAGTGTGTAATTGAAAAAAATGTACTTGTGATATATGGTATAATTTATTTTTATTTGCAGTTACATGATGTCTGCGTTGGTACATTTGATGGACACGAAGTAAATATGGAATGATTACTTATTGTTGAAATTTAACCAAAATAGAGTGTGTAAAAGATGTGATGTTTGCTTGCACGACATTATAAATACAAATAAACAATGAATTAGTTTATAAATAAATAAAAACAAATAAATAAAGTTAATTAAGTTTTTTTTTTCATACAGATCAAAACATTTTAGGTTGTGACCATGTTCTTTTTACTGGAAGAAAAACATTTTTGGCGAATACCATAACATTTTAGATCGAGACCATTGTCTTTTAATGGAAACAAATTTCTTTTTATATATATAATAACATTTTAGATGAGGACAATTTTATTTTTCTTAGAACCATGTTCACTGAGCCAACATGGTTGCAGGTGAAAATGTTACAAGGTCGCCGCAAAAATAGCTCCTACCATATTATTTTGCTCTTCGAATATGATTGTGAAAATCATGTTTCTTCTCTGCGTGTAGTATTAATTCATTCATCTCGCCCTATTCCTCTGTAAATTTAAAGTAAATCGGAGATGTTTAGTGTTTTCACTACACTTTAAAAATAGTCTGTCAAAGGGGAGGTCCCCTTTGGCCTCGGCCAGTTGTCGAAAAATACGTTTTCTGAAATTTTCAAGAAAATTGGTTCAGCCAGTTCAGTAAGAATTTGAATTTTGATTTTGGTTTTGCCGAAAAACATGACATGCAGTTACTCCATAATCGCTGGAATTCATTGGATATTTGATGTTGAATATTGTAGGACCCTCAAAAAGTACAAACAAAAACCAAACATAGCTACTTCAATCCCAAATGCTTTTTCTGATATTATGACATAAACGCAAAACAATGGAATATATCTAGAAACGAAATGAACATGCATTTTTTAACAATAAAATAAAAATTCTGGGGAGAATTAAACATGAGTTTCGTAGCAAAAATGTCACTGCTGTGTCTAAATTTGGCTGAGAGGGAAAACACGAAAAACGAGGACAATGACCACCGGGACACAGTGATGCAACAGTAGTCCAAGCTCATAATCATCCAAACATGAACTCACATAAGTATCATTATTAACAAAGGCCATACGTACATCATAATTACCATCGTCATTTAGATATATAAAGCACGAATGGTCCTTCGTTATTTTCCGTCAACACGTTTAATTTTTTTTGCGTAAACTAAAACTGCAGACTGTTGCATATTTGGGGGCCAGTTTCGCTCAAAAATTTCTTCAACTCTCTCGTTTACGAATGTGCAATTTCATATCATTCCCATTGTATAAGAGAATTCCCAGCCATTACTGTTCCCAAAGAGAATACAATTTTTTCGGACAACTATTCCCATAAGAGTTCTCTTGGGTTAATTCTCTTTCGAAGTCTCTCTTAATCGCCGACTTTTCAGTGTCTTTTAGTACACTTCCTGCAAAACATTTCTTTATACTTTGATGTTTGTTTACCCTTTGACATACTTTTGTGCTTTATTATATCACCCACATCATAGAATTGTTGAAGCCTTATTCGCATAACACAAACACACACACACACACCAAGTACATGTGAGCCTGTGTGTATGAGACCGAAATGGAATTTATCATGAAAAGAAATATATTATTTTGTCCCGGGTCCTTTAAATTATTGGTATTGGCTTCATTATACGAACTGTTGGACTCTTTGCCCATCAAAACGGAATGATCATTATCGGGATATTAGCGCCTTCCTGAATTTTTTTTTAAACTGAGGGACTATTGGCTAACAAATAAAGACGATTTTGGGTAAACAAAATGAACTATTCACAGAATATTTTGCAGGATAAGATTATATTTTTGAAAAAAATCCAAAGTTTCCATTTGAAGTTATTTTCGAAATGCATATGAATATGCATTTCAATTTATTTGTGGTATTGATCAGAGAATTTTTTAAGTTAAGGTGAGTACTATGTTCGGGTTTTTCACCAAATACTAAACTAAAAGTACAAAAATGTGTATGAAGACGATTATATTTTGATCAAGTCTTACCAAATAATGGAAGGAAAAGATCCAAGGAATTGATTGCAAATAATTTTATATTTCTATATTAATTAATTAAAAAAAGTAACCGTGAAAACAAGCTGGTTTTCAGCTTGAAAACTGAACATAGTACTCAGCTTTATGGAAGAAAAATAAAGCCCTCGTAACATACAATGATTCAGGGCAAACACAAAATTTTTCTTTCTGCTGTGATTTATTTCTCATCAATATTAGTCGTTCGGCAGAATTGGCACAAACTTTTAAAATAGATTTATCCGTTTTGCATTTAATAATATTTTTATAAAAATTTTAGTGAAATTTGAAAAAAAAAATAAAACAAGTATATACGCCGTAAGTTCGGTCATGCCAATTCTTATGTACCCTCCACCATGGATTGCATAGAAACTTGTACTAAAGACTGTCATCCACAATCGAATTACTTGGGTTGCGGTAACACTTGCCGATGGCAAGGTATCTTAAAACTTCTTAACACCGTCTTCTCAATTGTAAGTTAGTCCATACGGGGTATATATTAAACAAACAAAAGCCGATTAAATACGTATATAACTCAGTTTGACAAAATTTTCTATAGAAATAAAATTTGGACAACAGAAATAAAATTTTGACAAAATTTTCTATAGAAATAAAATTTTGACAAAATTTTCTATAGCAATAACATTTTGACAAAATTTTCTATAGAAATAAAATGTTTCGTAGATTATTTTTGGGGATCGGCTATATATAACTATAGACCGATATGGACCAATTTCGGCATGGTTGTTAGCAGGGCTGTGGAGTCGGAGCCGAAGTCGGAGTCTGAAGATTTTGCTGGAGTCGGAGCCGGAGTCGTAGAAATTTTGCTCGACTCCGACTCCGGCGAAACAAACTGAAAACACTTCCTATCATAGTAACTAAAGAAATATTTCGACAAATTAGATTTCATTAGGGTTTTTAATCGAACAACGAAAAACGAAGTAATGGATTCCAGGCCATTCAAAGTGTATTTATATGGGTGAAATTTCACGGTGATATAAAAAGTAGTTTTTACTAGAATATGGGCCGAATAGATCAATTGTATTGTCCATTTTTAGAATATTGAAATGTCGATTTTTGACCATCTTTGTACTCTTGATAAAGGTAAAATTTTAAGACAATATAGCAGTAGAACCTTACGTTCTAAATTTTTTGGCATGCATGTCGATTTCGAAGATGGGCCATACAGGACAATTTTGTGAAATAGCACCTACATATAAACCCATCTTCCGATTTGTTTTAAAACGTTTTTCCCAGTCTAAAATTTTCACAAGATTTGTCAGAAATTTTGAATTTAGAGTTGTTAGCCATAAATAAATGCGGAAATTTCCCGTCGGCCCAGATTTTGTATATGGAGATAATTACTTGAGAAATCTCCATATACACCCGATGTCCTTGGAAACTGTAATTTTAATTTAAACCTCTGCCAACGTGCCATCTGAGCCGGTCTTTTGGGAGAATGTTTATTTCATCAAAGCCCCTCGAAATTCTGTACATTAAATTAATGGCCTCCAACAGGGATAATAAATTATGTTGACTATAAAGTACTAAAAATGTATTAAAAATTTACTTTTCGAAGCAAAAAGGGCTAAAATTACATATTATCAAATTTAAAGACTATTGTAAAAGTATACGTATATTAAAATCTAGTCCGATTTTGACAATTTTTTTTTAGTTTTTCAAAAAAAAAAAAAAGATTATTTTGCAAAATTTTATTTCTGTAGAAAATTTTGTCAAAATTTTATTTCTGCAGAAAATTTTAATTCAGCGAAAATTTTGTCAAAATGTTATTTCTACAGAAAATTTTATTTCTACAGAAAATTTTGTAAAAATTTAATTTCTATAGAAAATTTTGTCAAAATGTTATTTCTAAGAAAATTTTGTCAAAATATTATTTCTATTGAAAATGTCAAAAATTTCTATAGAAAAATTTTTTTTTAAATTATTATTTCTATAGGAAATGTTGTCACAAAGAAGTACCTATTTGCAAAATCTATCAAACGAATGTGATATAGACAATATTCCTCTCAAAATATTGAGATCCTGTAATAAAAACTTAAATATCCTAATTTGAGAAATATTGAATAAATAAAAAATTAAACATACAGACCTCGAGCTCGTTTTTATCAACAATTATCAATTGAAAAAGTCTATATACAGGTCGAATATAATAAAAATATCCATATGTTTTAGTTTGTTTTTAAAACTTTGTAAGAAATTTTCCCAAGCCTATCGATTTTTTTTCTTTATTCCAAGTATAGGCCGGTATGCACCTCTAGCGAAATTTTCGGTAGCAAAAATTTATTTAAGTCTACAACAAAAAAAAAACAGGGCTGTGTACACAAATTTTAAACCAGCTAATCGCTTTTAAAAATTGTTAATATATGTTCCAAATATTCCTCAAATAAATTGTTAATTATTTACAGACCTTTTAAAACTTTTACGCACACAATGATTGTAATAAATTAAATGTTTGCTGCCAAAATATGCTTTTGACAACCCTGTTATTTTCATTAGAGGTGCGTACCAGCATACGAAATTGAACGCTACCGAAAATTTCGTTAGCATAAATAGCAATTCTTATGGGAATGAAATTTTTCGCTAGAGGTGCATACCGTCCTTATGTCTCAAAAATTTTATTAACTAAATGGCAGTAACATTTCAATGACATACAAATTAGTTCAATTCTAACTAAAACAGAAGAAGGTTTTCGTACATTTCTCAAAAATAGTAAGAATGAACTACAGCGTGGTAAAATGGGAATGAACTGGCGCCTAAGATTTTTTCTTTATTTTTGATTCATTTTTTCTTTTCGAGAAATATGAATTTCGTAAATTGTAATCAAAAATCCACAAATGTCAGAAAATTTTAATTTAATTTAATGAATCTCAAAATTTGGAATACAATTTAGTCCCATTTTCGAACGAGATAGTTAAATTTTCCCATAATGTAGCTTCCTTTTTTCTGTGAACAAAACTTTTGAAAAAAAAAATTCTTTATAATATAAAATTTTGACAAAATGTTCTATACAAATAAAATTTTTACAAAATTTTCTATAAATTTTCTATAAATAAAATTTTGATAATATAAAACTAAAATTTTTAAATACACTGAAAAAAAATATTAGGAGATATTAAAGATTATGCAACTTAAATTTTAGGATACGCAATTTACAAAATATTAAGGACAAATTTCTTTCAAATAATGACATTTTAATTAAAACGAAGTTTATAATCTTTACTTCAAAAATTTTTGCATTAAATTTAGGACAAAATTTTTTGTAGATTTGCGTCCCTCCCTTAAAGTCACATGTCTCTGAACTAAAGAAAATTTTCCTTAAAATAAAGAAACACATTTTTGAAGTCGTCCTTAAATTAGCTGAAATATTAAATCTCTAGATTTAAGATAAAAAAGCTTCAAATATAGGCTAAGACTTACTTTGAGAGTTTAGCATCTTTGGTTTAAAGGTTTTTTGGAATTAAGAAAACATTTTTACTTTGAGGTATCCGCTATAATTTGGATTTTTAAACTGGTATTTTTTTGTACGTGAATAGCTTTATTATATACTGCGAAAAGGAAATGAAGATTCGATAAATGAGTTCTGAATCGTAACTTTAATTTTATTGATCCTAGACTTAAGGCCGCTAAAAAATATCTTTATTTTAAAGAAGCCGCATCTTTGGCTCGGAATCAATACCAAAATCTTTAAGAGAAGGTCAAAATCTTTGGATCCAAGCAAACTTTTTTGAGTATAGAAATAAAATTTTGAGACAATTTTCTATAGAGTCGACTCCGGTAGGTGTACTTAAATATCATTTCAACAGTATTCTAATTGTAATTTTAAGGTGTAGTGTTCCAAAAATAGACCGATATAAGTATTCTATTTTGTCATATGTGTTTAACATATATATCCAAAAGAACTCGAATTTTAAATTTTGATACGACTCGACGACAAATCTCAGTATTTTAGGGATGTAAAGAACTCTACATTTTAATGTCAGGCCAATAAATTAAAAGTACGACAGAAGACTATATAGAGACCGCGTCAACAACAATATCCAGAATAAGTATTTATAAAAATAAAAAATTTATAAAAATAACTAGGCTTCCAGAAGTTTAAGAAGTAAAATCCTGGTATTAATCTATATAGGCATTTTATAAAAAATAAATCAATATAAAAAATGAAAATACACAAAAATCAAAATGTCGGGCTAATCAGATAGAAAGTATAGATGTTAAAAAATATAATGTGTCGGATATAGAAAACAAACATAAACTGCCAAAAATTAGGACGGGCGGAATTTTAAATAACCACTACCATACAACAGATGACAGGAATAGCTAGACAGCTACGAATATTGTTTCTATAGAAGTAAAATGGTGAAACATCGATTTATAAATGGTCTATCAGTTATGGACATTAGAAGCCATTAATTTAATGTAAAGAATTTCTAGTGGCTTTGATAAACAAACTTTCTCCCAAAAGATCGGCTCAGATGGCACGTTGGCAGAGGTTTAAATTAAAATTACAGCCTGCAAGGACATCGGGTGTATATGGATATTTCTCAAGTAATTATCTCCATACACAAAATCTGGGCCGACCAGAAATTTCCGTATTTATTTATGGATCTCAAAATTCTCTAAATTCAAAATTTCTGACAAATGAAAATTTTAGACAGGGAAAATTTTCTTAAAACAAATCGGAAGATGGGTTTATATGTAGGTGCTATATCACAAAATTGTCCGTTATGACCCATCTTCGAACTCGACATGCCTGCCAAAAATTCAGAACGTTAGGTTCTACTGCTGTATTGCCTTATAATTGTATCTTTATCAAGAGTATATATAGGGTCAAAAATCGTTAAATATAATAATACGTTAAAAATTGACAATACAATTGATCAATTCAATTCACATTCTAGTAAAACCTACTTTTTATATCACCGTGAAATTTCATCCATATAAATACACTTTGAATAGCCTGAAAGACAGTATTTCGTTTTTCGTTGTTCGATTAAAAACCCTAATCTATCTAATTTGTCAAATATTTCTTTAGTTAGAAATATAGGAATTTTTCAAATTTTGTTTAGCCGGAGTCGAACAAAATTTCTACGACTCCGGCTCAGGCTCCGACTCCAGAAAAATCTTCAAACTCCAAGACTCCGACTCCACAGCCCTGCTTTGTGGTCATATGAGTGTAAATCGGGCGAAAGCTATCTATGGGAGATATATCTAAATCTGAACCGATTTTAACAAAATTTGGCACGCGTGGCTACAATGCTAATTCTACTCCCTGTGCAAAATTTCAACTAAATCGGAGCAAAAAATTGGCCTCTGTGGTCATATGAGTGTAAATCGGGCGAAAGCTATATATGGGAGCTATATCTAAATCTGAACCGATTTGGCATGCATAGCTACAATGCTAATTCTACTCCCTGTGCAAAATTTCAATTAAATCGGAGTACAAGATTGGCCGGAGTAAAAGATTGGTCATATGAGTGTAAATCGGGCGAACGATATATATGGGATATATATCAATATCTGAACCGATTTCAATAAAATTTGTACACTTGACTACACTACTAATTGTACTCTAAGTGCAAAATTTCAACCAAATTGGGGTAAAACTCTGGCATCTGGGACCGTATTAGTCCATATCGGGCGAAAGATATATATGGGAGCTATATCTAAATCTGAACCGATTTCAATAAAATTTGGCACACTTCACTATGGTTCTAAATGTTCTTCTTGTGCAAAATTTTAAGCAAATTAGGGTAAAACTCTGGCTTCTGGGGCCATATAAGTCCAAATCGGGCGAAATATATATATATGGGAGCTATATCTAAATCTGAACCGATTGCTTCCAAAATCAATAGAGTTCTATTCTGAGTCAAAACGCATACTTGTGCCAAATTTGAAGTCGATTGGACTAAAACTGCGATCTAGACTTTGATTACAAAAATGTGTTCACGGACAGACGGACATGGCTATATCGACTCAGGAGCCCACCCTGAGCATTTTTGCCAAAGACACCATGTGTCTATCTCGTCTCCTTCTGGGTGTTGCAAATATATGCACTAACTTAAAATACCCTGTTCCACAGTGTGGCGCAGGGTATAAAAAATATGGGAAATATGAAGCGAGAGAAATTTTAATGCAATTGTACAAAAGAGCATTTATGATTTATCAGGCGATACATATGTATTCGAGATATAGGACAATTTTAGTAATATTTACAGTTGTTGTTATTCATCAGTGGCGATTTCACAAGGATATTGGTTAGATCTCACAAAGATCTGTGGTCAAGTGTGGGTTGTGATATATTAATTGATCAAGTCGGGCGATTTGGAGCCTTATGTGGAAATTATGGCATTACAGTGTGTAGGGTATGACTAAGATATGGGGAAATCATCACAGAATTTTGTGTAAAGAGTGGGAATTTTGGCCATATTTGTATAAACCGGAAAAACGAATATATGAAGGCTTTATCGAAATCTGAACCAAATTAGATCAAACTTGGCACACTTAAATATCATATTAAATATGTTCTCTGTGGGATTTATCCAGTCAATTGGAGGAAAATCCCATTAAAAATTGGTCTAAAATATGAAATAGTCTACCATATTTCCCCAACTCTGGTGTACGTATATATATAGGAGCTATATATAATCTGAACCGATTTTGACTAAATTTGACATGCATAGTTACAATAATAATTCTGGAATCTCTGCAATTTCATGTAAATGGGAATATAATTTTGGCCCGTGTTCATATGAGTGTAAATTGGGCGAAAGATATATATGGGAGCTATATCTAAATCTGAACCGACTTCAACCAAATTTGGCACACTTACCGATACTATTAAACGTACTTCTTGTGCAAAATTTGAAGCATATCAGGGCAAAACTCTGGCTTTTGAGGCCATATAAGTGCAAATCGGACGAAAGATATGTTGGGAGCTATATCTAAATCTGAACCGATTTCAATCAAATTTACCAAGCATAGAAAAAATTTGGCTGCAATGAAGAGGTGATCGCCGAAACTGAGGCCTATTTTGAGGCAAAACCGAAGGAACTTATCAGCCAACCTGTTAATCATTGGCCTCTGTTGCCATATGATATGCTATATCTAAATCGGAACCGATTTGGCTGATAGTTTGCAAGTTTTTCGTGACTCATCAACACGCCAATTTTGACCAGATCGGGGATAAACATATATATGACAGCTATATCTAAATCTAAACCGTTTTTTTTTTTTTAATCAATAGCGATTGTCTTTGTTCCAAAAAACGACCCTATGCCAAATTTGAGGACGATCGAACTTAAACTGCGACCTGTACTTTGCGCACAAAAATACATGAACAGACAGACATACGGACGGACAGACAGACAGACGGACATCGCTAAATCGACTCAGAATTTAATTCTAAGACGATCGGTATACTAAACGATGGATCTCAGACGTTTCCTTCTTGGCGTTATATACAAATGTACAAACTTATTATACCCTGTGGTACAGGGTATAAGGGGTGGTGAAGGGTATAAAAACAACACCAATATTCAAAACCAAACTGTAAGCACACACAATCGATGATCTGTACGTGTAACAATACAAATATGAAATCTCAATTTTTTGTGAGAGTATCAATGAGAACAAACCATTATTTTACATTCTCATTTGCAATGACTCATAAAGTAATAGCAAGTTAAATATTTCTTATTTTAAGCCATAATCGACTTAAGATAGCAAACGAAATGCGAGCCACTACCATTATAAGCAAAACAGTTTTTGGGGGTTGAAAATGGATGAGATCATCGAGGAGAACAAAACTCTAATTTGTGCTCTCATTAGCTAACTGTCACTGGCATATTAAATAACACTTTTCTTGTTTTAATCCAAACCCAGCTTAATTCAATCTTTATGTACCTGAATTATACAAATAAGCACACTCTGTACTTAATACGAGTATAACTTAGTATTTGCGTACTTACAATTTTATGTGCGAATTCAGGCTAAAAATAAGAATTTGAAACTTGATTTTAGAAGACTACCTTTCTTTGGGTTTGGTGAAGGTTAGACTTTACTTACTTGTTTTTTAGTAACATTGTGGTCCGTCCCGGTCATTAACCAATTTAAATTTTGAGTCTAGACATTTTGTGAAAGTTCAAATCGGTTCATATTTAAATATTTGTCTATGAGAAAGAATATAAACCTATATATGGCTCCTAACAAATTTGAAGGTGTTAAAATGTGATCAAAAATGTTGGTATATATATTGGTGGAGCGTATAATATAGTCGGTTCCGCCCGACTTTAGACTTTCCTTACTTGTTTTATAATAATTTTATTTAATCTGGTAAATACCATGAGTTTCACCCACTATAATTCCTTGTTTGAATAGAATGTACCATATTCAAAGACTTTTATCTGATGGATATTCAAATACAAACTCAAATTTGTTTTGTACTTATTTAAGTAGTGGAGTTGGCAAGCACTTCGTTATAACCATTCACTAAATCAGTTTTGTTGCATTTCTATATGTCATAATAGTTTTCGGCTAGAATACTTCGGGTGGGCTTATTAGTCTATGTACTTTTATTTGAAAATGCAGAATTTTGTTGTTATATGGTTCGAGTTTCATTAACCCATGCATTCGTAGCGATAGTTGAGAGCTCCATTATGAAAAATGCTCTGACTGCATAAATAAAGCTTTACCATAAATGAAATTAAGTTGATTTTTATAAAGAAAATTCCATAATTTGTGTTCACTTGCAATTTTGCTTTTGTACCTTGAATTTAATTTCATTATGATGACTGTTTTGAACTCTTAGCTCATATGGACATATTGCTATTGTCTGTAACTAGAGTAATGTGAAGTAAAAACAAGTATATACTGCCGTAAGTTCGGCCAGGCCGAAGCTTATGTACCCTCCATCATGGATTGCGTAGAAACTTCTTCTAAACACTGCCACCCACAATCGAATTACTTAAGTTGCGGTAACGCTTGCCGATGGCAAGGTATCTTAAAACCTCCTAACACCATCTTCTAAATTGTATGTAAGTCCACACGTGGTATATATTAAATACAAAAAGATCGATCCAATACGTATATAATTCAGTTTGACAAAGTAGACATAACATTTTGACAAAATTTTCTACAGAAATAAAATTTTAACAAAATTTTCTATAGAAATAAACTTTTGACAAAATTTTCTATAGAAATAAAATCTTGGTAGATTATTTTTGGCTCGAGTGGCAACCATGATTATGAACAGAATAAAATTTGAACAAAACTTTCTATAGAAATAAAATTTTGACAATGATGAAAATTTTATTATGAACCGAATAAAATTTGAACAAAATTTTCTCTAGAAATAAAATTTTGTCAAAATTTCCTATAGAAATAAAATTTTGGTAGATTATTTTTGGCTCTAGTGGCAACCATGATTATGAACCGATATGGACCAATTTTTGTGTGATTGGACCAATTTTGGTATGGTTGTTAGCGACCATATACTAACACCATGTTCCTAATTTGAACCGAATCGGATGAATTTTGCTCCTTCAAGAGGCTCCGGAGGTCAAATCTGGAGAACGTTTTATATGGGGGCTATATATAATTATTTACCGATATGGACCAATTTTTGCACGGTTGCTAGAGACCATATACCAATACCATGTATCAAATTTCAACCGGATCGGATGAAATTTGCTTCTCTTAGAGGCTCCGCAACCCAAATCTGGGGATCGGTTTATATGTGCGCTATATATAAGTATGGACCGATGTGGACCAATTTTTTCACCGTTGCTAGAGACCATATACCAATACCATGTACCAAATTTCAGCCGGATCGTATGCAATTTGCTTATCTTTCAGGCTTCGCAAGCCAAATCTGGAGATCGGTTTATATGGGGGCTATATATAATTATGGACCGATGTGGACCAATTTTTGCATGATTGTTAGAGACCATATACCAACACCAAGTACCAAATTTCAGCCGGATCGGATGAAATATGCTTCTCTTAGAGGCTCCACAAGCCAAATCTGGGGATCGGTTTATATGGGGGCTACATATAATTAAGGACCGATATGGACCAATTTTTGCATGGTTGTTAGAGACCATATACCAACACCATGTACCAAATTTCAGCCGGATCGGATGAAATATGCTTCTCTTAGAGGCTCCACAAACCAAATCTGGGGATCGGTTTATATGGGGGCTATATATAATTATGGACCGATGTGGACCAATTTTTGCATGGTTGTTAGAGACCATATACTAACACCATGTACCAAATTTCAGCCGGATCGGATTACATATGCTTTTCTTAGAGGCTCCACAAGCCAAATCTGGGGATCGGTTCATATGGGGGCTATGTATAATTATGGACCGATATGGACCAATTTTTGCATGGTTGTTAGAGACCATATACCAACACCACGTACCAAATTTCAGCCGGATCGAAGGAAATATGCTTCTGTTAGAGGCTCCACAAGCCAAATCTGAGGGTCCTTTATATGGGGGCTATACGTAAAAGTGGACCGATATGGGCCCATTTTCAATACCATCCGACCTACATCGATAACAACTACTTGTGCCAAGTTTCAAGTCGATAGCTTGTTTCGTTCGGAAGTTAGCGTGATTTCAACAGACGGACGGACGGACGGACGGACGGACGGACGGACGGACATGCTTAGATCGACTCAGAATTTCACCACGACCCAGAATATATATACTTTATGGGGTCTTAGAGCAATATTTCGATGTGTTACAAACGGAATGACAAAGTTAATATACCCCCATCCTATGATGGAGGGTATAAAAATTTTTAGTTAAACGAAGTAACTTCAAGTGAGTAAAGTAGCATAAATACTCCTAGAGAATTAGTATTTTAGGTATATTATATAAAATAAGATGTGAGGGAAAATACATAAAGCTCATGAGATATGGCTGATGCTTCGTAGTTCTTTATTGTATATTGACGGAACCAGTTTCTATCTCATTTTTCGATTCAAACGTTTCAAATGAAAACAGTTGGATTGATTAATAAAACAAGTATATACAGTAGTAAGTTCGGCCGGGCCGGGCCCGGCCGAACCTTAAATACCCACCACCATGAATGAATCAAATATAATAGTTTCCTTTGAAAATTTCAGGGGGGTTTGATGACAGATATTTTCCCAAGAAGATCAGTTCAACCAGTACGCTTCCAATAGATAAATGTAAAGATTTTACCTATGAAGACTAGATCAGAATCTGAATTTATAAGAACCATTTTTCGTTAGAGTTTTAGAGGAATCATAAACATCTCATGTAAGTATGCCAAAAAATTATTACAGACAGACGGACATACTTATATCGTCTTAGAATTTCTCCCTGATTAAGAATATAATATATAATATATATATATATATATATATATATATATATATAATATATATATATATATATATATATATATATATATATATATATATATATATATATATATATATATATATATATATATATATATATATATATATATATATATATATATATATATATATATATATATATATATATATATATATATATATATATATATATATATATATATATATATATATATATATATATATATATATATATATATATATATATATATATATATATATATATATATATATATATATATATATATATATATATATATATATATATATATATATATATATATATATATATATATATATATATATATATATATATATATATATATATATATGTATGTGTGTTACAAACGGAATGACAAACTTATTATACCCCCGTCACCATTCTACGGTGGTGGGTATAATTATACACAGATAAAAATAAGTTTGAGAACCAAAAACTTTTGTTGGAAAACCAATAACAAAATTTGTTAATTTTCCTGCAACAAACTAATTTGTCCTTTTAATAACCATTATTACAAAAAAGTTGTCAGCAATCGTTACCATCAGAAGGCAACAAATAATTTGTGTTCTCAATAACATAATTTGTAAGTAATTTGTTGAGCATCCAACAGTACAAAATATTTGTTGTTGAACGTTCCGTTTAATCCTCAACAAATATTTTTGAATTTGAACGAAAAAATTTGTATGTGGTTTGTTGGAGTCTATCAATGACCTGTAACCAATTTATTGGTGTATTGACAAAAAATTAAATTGAAATTGACAGAATTATTGCACCAAAATTGCAAAATTGCCGGAACAATTTTGGAGATATTTTGTTACGTACACACAGAGAAGGAATATGCTATTTTTGGATGGGGAACATGTAACATTTGTAAATGTATGACGATTTTAAATTTGAATAGTCCAGGGTCTAGCATGCATTTTGACAACTTTTTTGCCCAGTGATATATATTCTAGTTAATTAGAATTGTAATAACTCTAATCCCGATATTAATATGGTTTTATTAATTATCTCATACAACAAACACATTTAAGAAACAACCAAATTGAAAAATATAAGTTTTTCAGGCATTTATGTTATGCTTTTCTGTATTCTCTGATGAATGAGCTCTTTGCTTGCTATCATACACGTGCATGTGCTCACACTCATTTTTTTCTAACGGTATTCTTCGCATACTTCTTTTAGCTTTCGTACATGTTCTCAGCGATGTGCGCGTAACCAGTCTTGTATTTTTGTTTTTGTTTTCATATCGATAGCAGTCAACTATTTTCGCAACAAAACAATTTGTTGAAAATTCAGAATATTTCTATTATTTTCTCTGTCAAGCATGTACAAACACATTTCAACAACAAATGCCTCATATTCAATAGACAAATTAGTTGAGCATCAGCAGATTTTACATACAAATAAAGTTGTTAATATTTATTTGCTGTTATTTTTTTGTGTGTACGTACACTGAACAATACACACAAATAAACACAAGTAAGTAAAGTCTAAAGTCGGGCGGGACCGACTACATTATACCCTTCACCATTATGTAGACCAAAATTTGTGTTTCCATCTCTACTCCTTCAAATTTGTTGGGATTTATTATCAAGGTTTATATTCCCATATACAAAAATCTATATCTGAAACGATTTGGAGAAAATTTTTTGTACTTCTACAAAATCGCTAGAATTAAAAATGAAATGGGCTAACACCCTGGCATGAAACACAATGTTAGTAAAAAACCAATATATACAGCAGTAAGTTCGGCCGGGCCGATTCTTAATTACCCACCACCATAAACTAAATATTAGGTTTTCCTTTGAAATTTCAGGAGGGCTTGAGGACACTTCCCAAAGATAAATTTAAAGATTTCACCTATGAGGACTATTTCAGATTCTGGATTTATAAGAACCATTTTTTTTGGGTTTTAGAGGAATCATTAACATCTCTTGTAAGTGTGCAAGAAAATTATAAAATAACGTCATGATTTGAAATCTTAAATCTGTAGATTTTAACCCGAGAAGTACAATCTGGAAATTTTACATTGAGTTTCAAGCAATTTTCATGATCAGTGCGCCTTCTATATCCTCAAGAAGTGAGGCAAATCGGATAAAACTGCAGTTTTTAGAAACCCAAGGAGTTAAATCGGGAGATCGTTCTTATGGGGGCTATACTAAAATACTCACCGTTTTCGGCACACCTCTTTATGACCCGAAAATACCTATAGATTTCCAATTTCAGGCAAATTGGATAAAAACTTCGGATTTTAGAAGCCCAAGAAATAAAATCGGGATATCGGTCTATATGGGGGTTATACCAAAACATGGACCGATACTCACCATTTATGGCACACCTTTTGATGTTCCTCAAGTACCTCTAGATTTTCAATTTCAGGCAAATTGGATAAAAACTACGCTTTCTATAAACCCAAGACCCCAAATCGGGAGGTCGGTTTATATGGGGACCATACCAAAACATGGACCGATGCTCACCATTTTTGGCACACCTCTTTACGGTTCTAAAGTACCTCTCGATTTCCAATTTCAGGTAAATTGGATAAAAAATGCGGTTTCTAAAAGCCCAAGAAGTAAAATCGGGAGATCGGTATATATGGGGGCTATACCAAATATTGGACCGATACTCACAATTTTTGGCACACGTGTTTGTGGTCCTACAATATCTCTAGATTTCCAATTTCAGGTAAATTGAATAAAAACTGCGGTTTCTATAAGCCCAAGAAGTAAAATCGGGAGATCGGTCTATATGGGGGCTATACCAAAACATGGACCGATAATCACCATTTTTGACACACCTCCTTATGGTCATAAAATACCTCTAGATTTCAAATTTCAGGCAAATTGGATAAAAACTACGATTTCTATAAGCCCAAGACCCCAAATCGGAAGGTCAGTTTATACGGACACTATATCAAAACCTGGACCGATATAGCCCATCTTCGAACTTGACCTGCCTGCAGACAAACGACGAGTTTGTGCAAAATTTCTGCACGATTGCTTCATTATTGAAGACTGTAGCGTGATTACAACAGACAGACAGACAGCAAGACAGACAGACAGACGGACATCGTTATATCGTCTTATAATTTCTCCCTGATCAAGAATATATATACTTTATATAGTCGGAAATCGATATTTCGATGTGTTACAAACTGAATGGCAAACTTATTATACCCCCGTCACCATTCGATGGTGGTGGGTATAAATATGCACCCAGAAAAAAGTGCCTTCGAAACTAAAGGAAAAAATTTGCATCAATATAGTTTATCCATTTTATTTCCATTAAGGTAAATTTTTGTGAAAAATAATAAAATTTACTCGTTTCAGTAAAAAAAATCCTAAACTGTAAGCAGTTAGGAATAGTTCATTAACTAGAATAAGGCATGGAATTTTACTCATACTATTTTCTTCGCTGGGTATAAGAATTTACTACACTGAAAAAACAGTGAACCCACCAGGAAAGATAACTTTCGATTAATTTTAGAAAATTTTGAATTTTTTTAGAAAATTTTAACTAAACAGTATTACAAGCGCTGGCATCACTCCGATATGGTAAAAATAAGTAAATATTTTTCGACAAATTCAAGAAAATTTATTAGACATAACTAAGTTTTTGCACTTGTTAAAGAAAATTTTGTAGTTTTAAGAGAAATCTTGGAGTTCAAAATTGCAAGAATGTCTTTAGTGCCATACGAAGTTCATGATGGACACATTTTTGGTAAAATTTACAAATTTAAGGAAATAATGAACTATTTTGTGAGAAATACGAAATTAGGAAACCTTTATGCTTTATTTTTGTATAATTTTTTCCTGTGTTTTAGTTCATTTAACTAACGTACGCAAAAAATTATTTGAGTAAAGTAAACTTTTTCCAAACATAATGATTCTATGAACTAATATAAAGTTAAATTGGCTTTAGTGAAATAGAGAGTTCACTTTTTTTTGAGTGTACTGAAAAAGAAAATTTTATTCACCGATAACAAAGCATTCGTAAAAATAAACAAAAACCGAACTAAAACCAAGTTTCCTCAAAATTAGTAAAATTTCTTATAAAATGATAATCGCGACTTCCTTTATAATAGAAAGTTTTTCATACATACGAACAACACTTGCATAGAAAAATATTTTAGTTCATTCGTACTAAGAAGTATGCAATCCTTTCAAAACTTAAGGAAACACACTTGTTAGAATATAGGAAATTTTCCTAAATTTCTATTGTCTACCTGTAATCGATACCTGTCATCGTAATCGATGTGTTTGCACGTGGGTGTAATCGATATATTTGCGCGTCGGTTGTTTTTTTAGTTTGAATCGCGTTGTTTTGGTATACGGAGAGATTGTTAAAAAATAATATGGTAAAATAATATAATAAATAACAAATAAAATATATAAAATATTTGTTATTTTAAATTGGTGAGAAAAATTTTCGTTTTTTTTAATAAATCTATCAATGTTCGTGATAGTGTATAAAGAAAGAAAACACCAGCAGAATAACAACCCTTTCATTTGTCTTCATTTTGGAATCTTCAATTATCAAGTAATATTCAGTGACGCTAACCTTTTGCAACAAAAATGTTTTATGATTTTTTATATTTGTAGGTATTGAAATTGTAAAAGGAGGACAAAATCGTTAGGCAGCAACTTATTAAAAGTGAAAAGTACAAGAAGAAGAAAAAGTGCGTTTTACAGTTGATAATATCACACGGAAATTGGAAATAGTGGAATAATAAACTAATCTTTCAAAGAGATTCGATGCTGTTGATTCTTAATAAATATATTCAATATATTAATAAAACATGTCTTTTATTGAAGATAAAATTGCTTATAGAAATAAATAAAATTGTATTTAAAAACGAAGGTAAGCAGTTCTAATTATGAAGTAAAAGTTTTACCACAAATGTGTAAGATTTGTCGAAATGAATGAAAAAATTTCAATAAAATCATTCCATATATGAATTCAAATTAGTTCAATTTTTTCATTCTGTAGTATAGTGGTATATAAATATAGGAAAATGTTAACTAATATATGGAATGCATTATTCCTAATTTCTACGAAAATCACATCGTTCAAACAAATAAAAATGTCTTTGGCGCTATACGAAGTTCAACTTTCTTCACAATGAGTTCATTTTAACTTAAAGAAGGGGTCACTTTTTTCTGGGTGTGGGAAATATAAAGCTAGAAATTTTCAATCGTGTTTGTACTTCCTTTAAGTACGGGAAGTGCTTGATTCAATCCGCATTTAAGCTTACATTAAACCCAATAGCGCTTAACTTGAGTCAAAATGAAGTTATTTTTTTTACTAACATTGTGTTTCATCCCAGGGCGTTAGCCGATTTAAATTTTAATTTTAGAGTTTTTGTAAAAGTACAAAAAATTGTCTCCATTAAAAGTATTTGTATCTGGAAATGAAAACCTTTATATAGCTCCCAGCAAATTTGAAGCAGTTGAGATGGTAACAAAATGTTTGTATACATAGTGGTGAAGGGTATAATATAGTCGGCTCCGCCCGACTTTAGACTTTACTTACTTGTTTTTAGATCAATTTGATTTGCCTGTACAAAAAAATGCCTTACTCCGAAACGAAATTTTGGACCAACGAATTTTTCTCTTATTAGGAAAGATGTTTCTGTAACGGCAAATAAATCTTTGTTTATTGTACCCGAGTTTTGACTCCAAGGAAAATGTTGTACCAATAAATGGAAATTGGTCTACAAAGCCAATAAATGAAAATTTTGTTGGTCGAAAAAAAAAATCAAGATTTTAACTGTGGTAATCGCCTGATATCCTGATATTCGATCCGATGTGAACGATATTTTACAGAGGTGTCTTATGTCAAGTTTAAGTCGATTAATAGATGAAAGAACTATGGACATACTGTGGCGTGCAGAAATGAGTACATAATTATTTTTTTCCATTTCTAAACGAATAAAATAAGCAGTAATAAAGAAACTCAAAATAATTTATTTTTCCTTTATTCCTTCTTCAATTCTAAATAAAACAAACCACATTTCCATATTTAAGAACATTAAGGGGTAAATTTTTATGGGATTTTTGTCACAATCTGAGCAGAAATGTCTGATTTTATGTATACGAGTACTTGTAGCTATAGTTGATTTGCGCCTACAGAGTTAGTATATAACTAATATTGAGTCCATTATTAACAAAGCGGAAATCGCTCAATTAATGTGGGTAATAAATGTAAATTCGTGAAAATCGGTCAATATTATAATGTAAGAGTGACATGTAAGTCTAAATATGATCGGGTAATACATAAGAATTTGAAACTTCAATAGTTAAATTGGTTAATAAATTAGAGTATTATGGCCAAATTTTGGGAAAATCCGAGCGATGTATATATTTGGGAGCTATATCTAAATTTGAAGCGATTTGGATGATATTTTTCAGGTTTGGTTGAAACCATAAAAGGTTACCTTGTACTAAATTTGATTAAGAACGGGTAATGGTTAGGTTAGGTTAGGTGGCAGCCCGATGTATCAGGCTCACTTAGACTATTCAGTCCATTGTGATACCAATTGGTGAACTTTTCTCTTATCACTGAGTGCTGCCCGATTCCATGTTAAACTCAATGACAAGGGACGTCATTTTTATAGCCGAGTCCGAACGGCGTTCCACATTGCAGTGAAACCACTTAGAGAAACTTTGAAACACTCTGAAACGTTACCAACATTACTGAGGTGCGATAATCCACCGTTCAAAAACTTTTTGGTGTTAGGTCGAAGCAGGAATCGAACCCACGACCTTGTGTAGGCAAGGCGGGCATGCTACCATTGCACCACAGTGGCTCCAAAGAACAGTGCTTGATATAAACGAAATGAACTGTGCTGTTGGTTTAAAAATATTTTTATACCCTGCGCCACTCTGTGGAACAGGGTATTATAAGTTAGTGCATATGTTTGCAACACCCAGAAGGAGACGAGATAGACACTGGTGTCTTTGGCAAAATGATCAGGGTGGTTCCTGAGTCGATATAGCCATGTCCGTCTGTCCGTGAACACATTTTGTAATCAAAGTCTAGGTCGCAGTTTTAGTCCAATCGACTTCAAATTTGGAACAAGTATGTGTTTTGGCTCAGAATAGATCCCTATTGATTTTGGAAGAAATCGGTTCAGATTTAGATATAGCTCCCATATATATATTTCGCCCGATATGTACGTATATGGCCCCAGAAGCCAGAGTTTTACCCTAATTTGTTTAAAATTTTGCACGAGAAGAACAATTAGCATTATAGTCAAGTGTGCCAAATTTTATTGAAATCGGTTCAGATTTAGATATAGCTCCCATATATGTCTTTCGCCCGATATGGACTAATACGGTCCCAGAAGCCAGAGTTTTACCCCAATTTGGTTGAAATTTTGCACTAGGAGTACAATTAGTAGTGTAGTCAAGTGTGCCAAATTTTATTGAAATCGGTTCAGATTTAGATATAGTTCCCATATATATCGTTCACCCGATATACACTCATTTGACCACAGTGGCCAATCTTATACTCCGATTTAATTGAAATTTTGCACAGGGAGTAGAATTAGCATTATAGCTATGCGTGCCAAATTTGGTTGAAATCGGTTCAGATTTAGATATAGCTCCTATATATAGTTTTCGCCCGATTATACTCATATGACCACAGAGGCCAATTTTTTGCTCCGATTTATTTAAAGTTTTGCACAGGGAGTAGAATTAGCATTGTAGCTATGCGTGCCAAATTTGGTTGAAATCGGTTCAGATTTAGATATAGCTCCCATATATATATATATATATATATATATATATATATATATATATATATATATATATATATATATATATATATATATATATATATATATATATATATGTCTGTTTTCGAAAAATGGTCAAAATACCAACATTTTCCTTGTAACTAAAATCGCCACTGCTTAGTCGAAAAGTTGTAAAAATGATTCTAATTTTCTTAAACTTCTAATACATATATATCGATAAATCATAAATATACTTTTGCGAAGTTTCCTTAAAATTGCTTCAGATTTAAATGTTTCCCATATTTATACCCTTCACCACTACTGTGGTACAGGGTATAATAAGTTTGTGCATTTGTATGTAACGCCAAGAAGGAAAAGTCTGAGACCCATCGTTTAGTATACCGATCGTCTTAGAATTAAATTCTGAGTCGATTTGGCGATGTCCGTCTGTCTGTCTGTCGGTCTGTCTGTCTGTCTGTCTGTCTGTCTGTCTGTCCGTCTGTCTGTCTGTCTGTTGATGTATTTTTGTGTGCAAAGTACAGCTCGCAGTTTTAGTCCGATTGTCCTAAAATTTGGTATGGGGTCCTGTTTCGGCTCAAAGACGATCCCTATTGATTTTGGGAAAAAATCCGTTCAGATTTAGATATAGCTGCCATATATATTTTTCACCGATCTAGTCATAATTGGCGTGTATATCAACCGATCTTCCTCAAATTCCGTACATCCCAATATTTTACGAGTCTGGAAAAACTTGCAAAATATCAGCCAAATCGGTTCAGATTTAGATATAGCTCCCATATATAGCTTTCGCCCGATTTACACTCATATGACCACAGAGGCCAATTTTTTGCTCCGATTTAGTTGAAATTTTGCACAGGAGTAGAATTAGCATTGTAGCTATGAGTGCCACATTTGGTTGAAATCGGTTCAGATTTAGATATATCTCCCATATATAGCTTTCGCCCGATTTACACTCATATGACCGTAGAGGCCAATTTTTAACTCCGATTTAGTTGAAATTTTACACAGGGAGTAGAATTAGCATTGTAGCTATGCGTGCCAAATTTGGTTGAAATCGGTTCAGATTTAGATATAGCTCCCATATATATGTTTTTTCTGATTTCGACAAAAATGGTCAAAATGCCAACATTTTCCTTGTAAAATCGCCACTGCTTACTCGAAAAGTTGTAAAAATGACTCTAATTTTCCTAAACTTCTAATGCATATATATCGAGCGATAAATCATAAATAAACTTTTGCGAAGTTTTCTTAAAATTGCTCCAGATTTAAAATGTTTCCCATATTTATACCCTTCACCACTACTGTGGTACAGGGTATAATAAGTTTGTGCATTTGTATGTAACGCCAAGAAGGAAAAGTCTGAGACCCATCGTTTAGTATACCGATCGTCTTAGAATTAAATTCTGAGTCGATTTAGCGATGTCCGTCTGTCTGTCTGTCCGTCTGTCTGTTGATGTATTTTTGTGTGCAAAGTACAGCTCGCAGTTTTAGTCCGATTGTCCTAAAATTTGGTATAGGGTCCTGTTTCGGCTCAAAGACGATCCCTATTGATTTTGGAAAAAATCGGTTCAGATTTAGATATAGCTGCCATATATATTTTTCACCGATCTGGTCATAATTGGCGTGTATATCAACCGATCTTTCTCAAATTCCGTACATCCGAACATTTTATGAGTCTCGAAAAACTTGCAAAATATCAGCCAAATCGGTCCAGATTTAGATATAGCTCCCATATATAGCTTTCGCCCGATTTACACTCATTTGCCCACAGAGGCCAATTTTTTGCTCCGATTTAGTTGAAATTTTGCACAGGGAGTAGAATTTGCATTGTTGCTATGCGAGCCAAATTTGGTTGAAATCGGTTCAGATTGAGATATATCTCCCATATATAGCTTTCGCCCGATTTACACTCATATGACCACAGAGTCCAATTTTTACTTCGATTTATTTGAAATTTTGCACAGGGAGTAGAATTAGCATTGTTGCTATGCGTGCCAAATTTGGTTGAAATCGGTTGATATTTAGATATAGCTCCCATATATATGTTTTTCTGATTTCGACAAAAATGGTCAAAATACCAACATTTTCCTTGTAAAATCGCCACTGCTTACTCGAAAAGTTGTAAAAATGACTCTAATTTTCCTAAACTTCTAATACATATATATCGAGCGATAAATCATAAATAAACTTTTGCGAAGTTTCCTTAAAATTGCTTCAGATTTAAATGTTTCACATATTTTTTTACTAACATTGTGTTCCACCCTAGTGCTTTAGCCGACTTAAACTTTGAGTCTATAGATTTTGCAGAAGTCTATCAAATTCTGTCCAAATCGAGTGATATTTAAATGTATGTACTTGGGACAAACCTTTATAAAGGGTGATTTGTTAAGAGCTTGATAACTTTTTTTTTAAAAAAAACGCATAAAATTTGCAAAATCTCATCGGTTCTTTATTTGAAACGTTAGATTGGTCCATGACATTTACTTTTTGAAGATAATTTCATTTAAATGTTGACCGCGGCTGCGTCTTAGGTGGTCCATTCGGAAAGTCCAATTTTGGGCAACTTTTTCGAGCATTTCGGCCGGAATAGCCCGAATTTCTTCGGAAATGTTGTCTTCCAAAGCTGGAATAGTTGCTGGCTTATTTCTGTAGACTTTAGACTTGACGTAGCCCCACAAAAAATAGTCTAAAGGCGTCAAATCGCATGATCTTGGTGGCCAACTTACCGGTCCATTTCTTGAGATGAATTGTTCTCCGAAGTTTTCCCTCAAAATGGCCATAGAATCGCGAGCTGTGTGGCATGTAGCGCCATCTTGTTGAAACCACATGTCAACCAAGTTCAGTTCTTCCATTTTTGGCAACAAAAAGTTTGTTAGCATCGAACGATAGCGATCGCCATTCACCGTAACGTTGCGTCCAACAGCATCTTTGAAAAAATACGGTCCAATGATTCCACCAGCGTACAAACCACACCAAACAGTGCATTTTTCGGGATGCATGGGCAGTTCTTGAACGGCTTCTGGTTGCTCTTCACTCCAAATGCGGCAATTTTGCTTATTTACGTAGCCATTCAACCAGAAATGAGCCTCATCGCTGAACAAAATTTGTCGATAAAAAAGCGGATTTTCTGCCAACTTTTCTAGGGCCCATTCACTGAAAATTCGACGTTGTGGCTCGTTAGTAAGTCTATTCATGATGAAATGTCAAAGCATACTGAGCATCTTTCTCTTTGACACCATGTCTGAAATCCCACGTGATCTATCAAATACTAATGCATGAAAATCCTAACCTCAAAAGAATCACCCTTTATATAGCACCCAACACATTTGACGGATGTGATATGGTATCGAAAATTTAGATCTACAAAGTGGTGCAGGGTATAATATAGTCGGCCCCGCCCGACTTTAGACTTTCCTTACTTGTTTTTTTTAAATTAGAGTTTTCCCTTGTTCAAAACATTTGCAACTAATATTAAGTGTCACAAATTTTTAAAAATAATTAATGTTGTTGTAACTTTTAACGATAAATGTTAATAGTTGATACTGAAGCCATGCCGTTTGATTACTTCTGAGCAACTTTTTGCCATTGGTTAGGATTAAATGGTCAATGATAACCAATGGTTCAGGTTCAAATAGATTTCGTAAGCCTTTTGCAAATTTTGTACCAATTTTTCGGTTTACATCTTTCCAAAGGTTGTTTTATGACTTTTACTTCAGGCGACTGAACAAGCTAGTCAAGCACCCGTAATTTTTCATCGGAAATCCAATGTTTTACCACGTTACACTTGTACTAGAAATCATGTTCGCGCTGAATAATCCATGCGGACGGCATTTCCCGGAATCCTTACGGCAATATCACATGGGACAAAATGTTTTTGTAGACTTCCGACAGCATAATACCCTCGGCTCTATAAATCGGGTAAATAACTTGTCCAGAAAAATACCCCCAGACCATAATATTGGCCCCACATGACCGACGTAACCTTTTGTATTTGTTGGATTAAGGCTTTCCTTGCAGCCTTCGTACTAAATTTCTACCATCCGATCCATACAAGTTAAATTTTGAGTCGTAGGAAATATAGCACATATCCACTGCTCCTGAGACCATTTAAGGTATTTTTGTGAAAATTGAAGGCGCGCTAACCTAGTTTTCTTTGAAATCGGTGATTTTTGACATTCTTGTATAATGACACTCCGACTTATAATGCTATACTTCGTAACCGTTATGGTAGATATACCCAGTTGAATTTAATTTTTGACTTCTTTAGATGATATTTGATTGAATTGTTGTATAGTTCGTTTGATTATATGATCTTCTTTTGGCGTAATCTTAGGCTTTCTTCTACAGCAGTGTACAGTTTTGGTACATCCACTGTTTATAACTCGAGACGCAATTGGTTTTTGCTTATTGTACTCTTCCGAAATTCATTTTTGTGATACCTCAACTTTAAAATCATCGATATTTTGCTTTTTATACCCACCACCATAGAATGGTGATGGGGGTATAATAAGTTTGTCATTCCGTTTGTAACACATCGAAATATCGATTTCCGACTATATAAAGTATATATATTCTTGATCAGGGAGAAATTCTAAGACGATATAACGATGTCCGTCTGTCCGTCTGTCTGTCTGTCTGTCTGTCTGTCTGTCTGTCTGTCTGTCTGTCTGTCTGTCTGTTGTAATCACGCTACAGTCTTCAATAATGAAGCAATCGTGCTGAAATTTTGCACAAACTCGTCTTTTGTCTGCAGGCAGGTCAAGTTCGAAGATGGGCTATATCGGTCCAGGTTTTGATATAGTCCCCATATAAACCGACCTACCGATTTGGGGTCTTGGGCTTATAGAAATCGTAGTTTTTATCCAATTTGCCTGAAATATGAAATCTAGAGGTACTTTATGACCCCAAAGAGGTGTGCCAAAAATTGTGAGTATCGGTCCATGTTTTGGTATGGTCCCCATATAAAACGACCTCCCGATTTGGGGTCTTGGGCTTATAGAAGCCGTAGTTTTTATCCAATTTGTCTGAAATTGGAAAATCTAGAGGTATTTTAGGACCATAAAGAGGTGTGCCGAAAATGGTGAGTATCGGTCCATGTTTTGGTATAGCCCCCATATAGACTGATCTCCCGATTTTACTTCTTGGGCTTATAGAAACCGCAGTTTTTATTCAATTTACCTGAAATTGGAAATCTAGAGGTATTGTAGGACCATAAATACGTGTGCCAAAAATTGTGAGTATCGGCCCATATTTTGATATAGCCCCCATGTAGACCGATCTCCCGATTTTACTTCTTGGGCTTATAGAAACCGCAGTTTTTATTCAATTTACCTGAAATTGGAAATCTAGAGGTATTTTAGGACCACAAATACGTGTGCCAAAAATTGTGAGTATCGGTCCATGTTTTGGTATGGTCCCCATATAAAACGACCTCCCGATTTGGGGTCTTGGACTTATAGAAACCGTAGTTTTTATCCAATTTGTCTGAAATTGGAAATCTAGAGGTATTTTAGGACCATAAAGAGGTGTGCCGAAAATGGTGAGTATCGGTCCATATTTTAGTATAGAAGGCGCACTGATCATGAAAATTGCTTGAAACTCAATGTAAACTTTCCAGATTTTACTTCTCGGGTGAAAATCTACAGATTTAAGATCTCAAGTCAAGACGTTATTTTATAATTTTCTTGCACACTTACAAGAGATGTTAATGATTCCTCTAAAACTCAAACAACAATGTTTCTTATAAATCCAGAATCTGATATAGTCCTCATAGGTGAAATCTTTATATTTATCTTCGGGAAGTGTCCTCAATTCCTCAAGCCCTCCTGAAATTTCAAAGGAAACCCTAATATATAGTTCATGGAGGTGGGTATTTAAGATTCGGCCCGGCCGAACTTAGTGCTGTATATACTTGTTATTATGTTGATTATGCTTATTGCCGGTAATTTTATCGAATTATTCAAAAAATATGGCATTAAGGCCTATGGCGATCAGTTGAGGGCCAAAGCAATGAACTGAACGATATTACTACAATGCCGTTTTTGTAAATTTAATCCATCTTCTTATAGGTCCTTATAACTATTTCAGGTAAAAATACAAAAAAGAATGCCCTTAAAGAAGAAAATATTACAGGGTGCTAGGTACTTGCAAATGTTTTGAACAGGTCGAATCATACGATTCTTTACCTTTCATGAAATATCAATTTTTAATAACTGCCCATTCATTTTCCCAATTAGAATTTGGAAATACCACTCCCGATTATTTTTTAAGTGGAAGCGAAAAAGTTATTATGGGAGTTATTATTATGGTAGGAGATATACCTAGATTAGGATCATGGTAGGCCTAGTTGCAAATGTTTTGAACAACACTGTATATATGGGAGCTATATCTAAATCTGAAGCGATTTCGATGATTTTTTGCATATATTGTAAGTACTATAGAATATTATAGTTAACCAAGTTTGAGTAAGATTGGTTGATAAATAAGGGTTAAATGGCCAGATTTTGGAAAATCGGGCGATACATATATATGGGAGATATATCTAAATCTGAACCGATTTCGATGAAATTTTTCAGACTTAAAGGGTGGTGGAAAAGATTACTTTTGCCCAATTTGATTAAGATCCGTTTGTAAAACAGCGCAACCTGACCCCATTTGTCGAAATCGGGCGATACATATATATGGGAGCTATATCTAAATTTGATCCGATTTCTTCCAAATTCTATAGCGTTCGTTTTTGTACCCAAAAACACCCTGTACCAAATTTCATCAAAATAAGTTAATAGTTGCGACCGGAATCCTGTGAACAACAAACACATGGACAGACGGACGGACGGATACCAAGCGCTAGATCGACTCAGGAGGTGATTCAGAGTCGATCGGTGTATATTTTATGGTGTCTAAAACCAATATTTCTGGTAGGCACATTTTTTGGCCGATCAAATTTATTATACCCTGACCACTATGTGGTTTAGTGTAACAGGTTGGCTGATAAGTCCCCGGTCTAACAAAGAAAAACACATTTTTTGTCAAAATTCGTTTTTAGTATTCAACATAGTTCCCTTCATGAGCGATACAACGATTATAACGACCTTCCAATTTTTTGATACCATTTTGGTAGTACTCCTTCGGTTTTGCCTCAAAATAGGCCTCAGTTTCGGCGATCACCTCTTCATTGCAGCCAAATTTTTTCCCTGCGAGCATCCTTTTGAGGTCTGAGATCTTGGGGGCCAGATCTGGAGAATACGGTGGGTGGGGAAGCAATTCGAAGCCCAATTCATGAATTTTTGCCATCGTTCTCAATGACTTGTGGCACGGTGCGTTGTATTGGTGGAACAACACTTTTTTCTTCTTTATATGGGACCGTTTAGCCGCGATTTCGACCTTCAAACGCACCAATAACGCCATATAATAGTCACTGTTGATGGTTTTTCCCTTCTCAAGATAATCGATAAAAATTATTCCATGCGCATCCCAAAAAACAGAAGCCATTACTTTGCCAGCGGACTTTTGAGTCTTTCCACGCTTCGTAGACGGTTCACCGGTCGCTGTCCACTCATTCGACTGTCGATTGGACTCAGGAGTGTAGTGATGGAGCCATGTTTCATCCATTATCACATATCGACGGAAAAACTCGGGTATATTACGAGTTATCAGCTGCAAACACCGCTCAGAATCATCAACACGTTGCTGTTTTTGGTCAAATGTGAGCTCGCGCGGCACCATTTTGCACAGAGCTTCCGCATATCCAAATATTGATGAATGATATGACCAACACGTTCCTTTGAAATCTTTAAGGCCTCTGCTATCTCGATCAACTTCATTTTACGGTCATTCAAAATCATTTTGTGGATTTTTTTGATGTTTTCGCCGGTAAACCCCTCTTTCGGGCGTCCACTGCGTTCACCGTCCTCCGTGCTCATTTCACCACGCTTGAATTTTGCATACCAATCAATTATTGTTGATTTCCCTGGGACAGAGTCCGGAAACTCATTATCAAGCCAAGTTCTTGTTTCCACCGTATTTTTTCCCTTCGGAAAACAGTATTTTATTAAAACACGAAATTCCTTTTTATACCCTCCACTATAGAATGGGGGGTATATTAACTTTGTCATTCCGTTTGTAACACATCGAAATATTGCTCTAAGACCCCATAAAGTATATATATTCTGGGTCGTGGTGAAATTCTGAGTCGATCTGAGCATGTCCGTCCGTCCGTCCGTCCGTTTGTTGAAATCACGCTAACTTCCCAACGAAACAAGCTATCGACTTGAAACTTGGCAAAAGTAGTTGTTATTGATGTAGGTCAGATGGTATTGCAAATGGGCCATATCGGTCCACTTTTACGTATAGCCCCCATATAAACGGACCCCCAAATTTGGCTTGCGAGGCCTCTAAGAGAAGCAAATTTCATCCGATCCGGCTGCAATTTGGTACATGGTGTTAGTATATGGTCTATAACAACCATGCAAAAATTGGTCCACATCGGTTCATAATTATATATAGCCCCCATATAAACCGATCCCCCGATTTGGTTTGCGAGGCCTCTAAGAGAAGCAAATTTCATCCGATCCGGCTGAAATTTGGTACATGGTGTTAGTATATGGTCTTTAACAACCATGCAAAAATTGGTTGACATCGGTCCATAATTATATATAGCCCCCATATAAACCGATCCCCCGATTTGGCTTGCAAGGCCTCTAAGAGAAGCAAATTTCATCCGATCCGGCTGAAATTTGGTACATGGTGTAAGTATATGGTCTCTAAAAACCACGCAAAAATTGGTCCACATCGGTCCATAATTATATATAGCCCCCATATAAACCGATCCCCAGATTTGACCTCCAGAGCCCCTTGGAAGAGCAAAATTCTTCCCATTCGGGTGAAATCTGGTACGTGATGTTAGTATATGGTATCCAACAACCATGCAGGAATTGGTTCCTATCAGCCCATAATTATATATAGCTCCCATATGACCTCCGGTGCCTTTAGTAGAAGTAAAAATCATCCGATCTGCTTGAAATTTGGTACGTGGTGATCGTATATGATATTTAACAACCATGCCAAAAGTGGTCCATATCAGTCCATAATCATATATTGCCCCATATAAACTGATCCCGAGATTTGGGTTTGGAGCCTCTTGGAGGAGCAAATTTCATCCGAGTCAGTTGAAATTTGGTACATTGTGCTAGTATATGGTCGTTAAAAACCATGCCGTATCGGTCTATAGTTATATATATCCCTCAGATAAAGCGATTTCCAATCACACAAAAATAGGTCCATATCAATTTCATAATTGTATATAGCCCCCATATAAGCGACCCACATATTTCAATTCTGGCTCTCTACGTACCGTGCAAAAAGTCCATATCGATTCGTAATTATTTGTAGACTTAACTATACATAACTTTTTTGCCTAATATATACCACGTATGGACTAACTCACAATTTAGAAAATGATGTTAAGAAGTTTTAAGATACCACAACCCAAGTATTTCGATTGTGGATGACAGTCTTTCGTAGAAGTTTCTACGCAATCCATGGTGGAGGGTACATAAGATTCGGCCTGGCCGAACTTACGGTCGTATACACTTGTTTTCCATTTATTTCGCAATAAAAAAAGTTGCTTCACAAAAGACGCTCTATCTCACAAACTATATGACTTACAGAAGTCAAATTTTGACACGAATCATTTGAAGGTTGGTATTCTATAAAAATGATATGCATTTAATACTAGCGACGCCATCTATGTGTCAGACCGGGGACTTATCAGCCATCCTGTTATAAAAAGAGGAAATCTCTCAATTAAATTTTTAGAAATTCGACAATATTATTATGTAAGAGCTACATGTAAGTCTAAATACGATCGGCTAGTACAGTAATCCCTCGATTTACGTCGTCTCGGTTTACGTTATTTCGATTTACGTCGTTAAATTTTTTGTTCCATCAAACTTCGATTTACGTCGTCAATTTTTTTGCCCACTTTATCAGAAACGCCTTCCATAAGTATCAACAATGATGACATCGAAACATTTTTTTTCTGAGATTCTTACCGAAATTACTGAATTACCTGTATTTTTGAAGTTTTTTATTATGTAGCATTGATTAATAAATAAGAATATTATGGCCAAATTTGACAAAATCTAGCGATGCATATATATGGGAGCTATATCTAAATCTGATCCAATTTGTATAATATTTTGCACGCTTAATTGATACCACAGAAAGGTGCGTTGTGCAAAATTTGTGTAAGATCAGTTAATAAATGAGGCCTCTATGGTCAAAAATAAGGTTATTAGGGGCAAATTTTCAAAATCGGGTGATACATATATATGGGAGCTATATCGAAATTTGCTCCGATTTCGATGATCTTTGGACATAGAAATTTTTGAATATTTTTAGAAAATTTTAACTAAACAGTATAACAAACGCTGGCATCACACCGATGTCATAAAAATAAGTAAATATTTTTCGACAAATTCAAGAAAATTTATTAGAAATAATTAAGTTTTTTTCACTTGTTAAAGAAAATTTTGTAGTTTGTAGAAAAAAATTGGAGTTCAAAATTGCAAGAATGTCTTTAGTGACATACGAAGTTCATGATGAATGCATTTGTAGTAAAATTTACAAATTTCAAGAAATATTGAACTATTTTGTGGAAGACACGAATTTAGTTAATCTTTATCCTTCATTGGTGTATATTTTTTCCTAGGTTTTAGTTAATTTAACTAACGTACACAAAAAATTATTAGAGTAGAAGAAACTTTCTCCAAACATAATAATTCCATGAACTAAACGAAAGTTAAATTGGCTTTAGTGAAATAGAGAGTTCACTTTTTTTTTTTTTGAGTGTGAAATTTTGCAGACTTGAAGGGTGATGAAAGAGATCAATTAGTACAAAAGTGCAACGTGACCCCATTTGACGAAATCGGGCGATACATATATACGGGAGCTATATCTAAATTTTATAGGATTTCTTCCAAATTTAATAGCGTTCTTCCTTGTGCCCAAAAATCACCCTGTACTAAATTTCATCAAAATCGGTTAATAATTGCGACCGGAATTCTGTGAACAACAAATATATGGCCAGACAGAAGAAAATATTTATTGGGCAAAATATCAAAAAAAAAAAAAAATTAATTCACATCCAAAACACCGAATTCGGATCGCACATTAAGAAGTGATGCAAATTCAATGCAACGGCTGTTGAAATGTTGGACATCCGTACTATGGCAAGCCATGTTAGATTCATTCCTTTTGCACCACTTCCGGATCCAAAAAGAACATGTGAACTACTTTTTTGGCAACGCTTTCTTTTGCTGGGCAGGTAATTTAAAGATTGTTAAATAAAAAATGTTTTTCTTTATTTTAGGAAAAAAATTGCTTTACTCCAAGGACTTACTACTTTACGAAAAATTCGTGTCCAACAATTTTTGAAGCAAATATTATGAACATTCGTTTAGTTAAAATTTCATTATTAGAATAATTGTCCTTAATATTGTGTAAATAGCGTGTCCTAAATTTGATATTACGTCAATATTTTTTCAATGTAATCTTTTTGAAAAATTGAAGACTGTTTATATTGGATAATAATTTATAAATTAACTATATGAAATTTAAATCCACCAAATCCACTGCACAACATATTCGTTTATTTTTACCCATTCACTGGGTAAAAATAAACCTATTTACTGACATATAATTTTCGTCGGTCTGAATTTACTTCAAATATCCTTAACTCATCACTAATATGATTAACACCATTTGGTATATGGCTAATCGTAATGTTAATTAACTTTTGGTAAATCTATACCATATATCTAGCCCCATTATATCTACATCTTCAAAAAAATTCGCTTCTGTAACATATACCGCAAAAACATTTTGTTCGAGCATATATTTTTTCACTATTGGTCCAAACAAAATATTGTTTGTATTGTTCAAGCATATTTTGTTTCACCTTAGGCATACACTGGTAGAAAACAAATGTTAATGAAATTTTCCTTGTGTATATATATTTTTAAGGCGCTAATTGGTTACTTCCATTCTTTTATTCTTTATAAACACATAAATGTTTATAGGCTATTTCTAAATTATTATATGTTTGTATCTAAGCATATTATGTTTACAACCATTTTATGTCCCAAACATAATATGTTCTAACATATTAACATATGTGTCCCAAACATGTTATGCTAGTTTATGAATACTATATGCTTGCACTTAAAAATATTGTGTTGAAAAAGTTGAATTCCATACATATTATTTTTACATACAAACATATGAAAAACAGTCTTTTTCGTCCGTGTAGTGAATTTTATCATTCCATTGTGTTGCGGAAGTAACTTCTCTCATAGACACAACAATTTATGGTTTTAGCTATGAATTCTGTTCTGCTACATTCATCCATTGCACATCCAGTCAAAAATGTGGTTGTTCACCACTGAATCCCAGCGGCGGAAATCGCTCTTCATAAGGCCTTATTTACAGACACAAGCCATTTATGTCCCATTACATATTCATAGATTTTTTACACAGGGTGTCATTGCCGACCAAGGGCTCCGACTTCAACTTACAGCATAAAGGCTAATATAAGGTCATTATTTTAAGGCCTTTTAGGAATTACCTTAAATAAGTTCTTTATAATGTGTGATAAAATAAGGCCTTTTATTATGTATACTAGCGCGTGACACGAAATTCTCGTGACACGCGTGAATCACGTGAGTCGTGAACAAAATCTAAAGCAACTCTCGTGAATGTGCGTGAATGGGACTAAAATAAATAGGTCCTGCGTGAGCGTGCGTGAGAAATAAAATCGGTTCGTGAATGTGCGTGAATAAAATGTCTGCAAAATCACGCTCACGAAAATAAACAAGATCGTAAGTTAAATGAAATTAATTTAGCTTTCGAACTGTATTCGAGTTTTGAATGTTGTTACCTTTGTTGATTTCCGTTTGGAAAATATTGCGAGTCTCGTGAATTTGTCGTGAATCGTGCGTGAGCGTGCGTGAGCGTGCGTGAGTACTGGTTTTCATGAAGTCGGTCCATATGGAGGCATTACCAAATGGACCGATGGTTAGGTTAGGTTAGGTTAAAGTGGCAGCCCGATTAAATTTCAGGCTCACTTAGACTATTCAGTCCATTGTGATACCACATTTAACTAAAAGTACCTATTACATATGGGCACTTCTAGTCTTAACCACTGAACCTTCTCTATTATTTACTTTTGTGGAACCAACCAGATTGCTCCAAAAACATTAACAAACTGCTTAAGTTAACGTTTTCCATGTCAGCCAGTAATCTAAAGCTATATGCTCCTAAAATTCGCTTACGCCTTACACAAAAAGCAGGACACTCACACAAGAGGTGTTTAATTGATTCCTTTTCCTCCACGTCATGACAGCTTATACAATAGTCGTTATACTTCGCACCTATAGTTTTTGCAAATTCGCCTATCAGGCAGCGACCCGTTATAGCAGATATTAGGAGTGCTATCTGACGCCTTGAGAACACTAGCATATCTAGTGTGCGGTTTAAGTTTAAATGGGGCCATATTTGCTTGGTGTCGTTACAACCCTTGCAATTTTCCCATCGAATATTGGCCATCATAACAGCCTTCTCACGCAGTAAGAGCTTGCAGGTGGCCAGAGGCATACCAACAGATTCTAGTTCCCCTGGAATATGTAAGGTAGTTCCTAGCCTTGCTAACACATCTGCTTCACAGTTCCCCGGTATGTTCCTATGACCAGGCACCCATATTAGGTGAATATTGTACTGCTCAGCCATCTCGTTGAGAGATTTGCGGCAGTCTATGGCCGTTTTTGAGTTAAGGAACACAGAGTCCAAGGATTTTATTGCAGGTTGACTGTCTGAGTATATATTAATGCCAATATTTGTTGGAACATTACTTCTCAGCCAATTCACCACCTCTCTTATTGCCAATATTTCAGCCTGAAAAACACTACAGTGATTAGGTAATCTTTTCGCTATTCGAATTTCCAGATCTTTAGAATATACTCCGAACCCCACTTGTCCATTCAATTTGGAGCCATCAGTATAGAAATCTATATATCTTTTATTCCCCGGGGTCTGTGTACACCACGCCTCACTGTTGGGAATTAGAGTTTCAAACTTTTTGTCGAAAAGTGGTTTTGCCAGGGTGTAATCCACTACGTTAGGCACATCTGGCATTACTTTGAGGACCGAACTATGACCGTACATTTTTTCCGACCATAGCGATAGCTCGCGCAACCGCACAGCCGTTGTTGCAGCTGACTGTTTGGCCAAAATGTCTAAAGGCAATAGATGTAGCATGACATTAAGGGAGTCTGTTCCTGTCTTACTAAATGCGCCTGAGATACATAAGCTCGCCATACGCTGAACTTTATCTAAACAAGTCGGTTTCTGAAGCGCCGGCCACCAGACTACAACACCATATAGCATTATAGGTCTAACCACTGCCGTGTATAGCCAATGCACAATTTTTGGTCTTAGTCCCCACTTTTTCCCTATTGCCTTTTTGCACGAGTACAAAGCTACCGTGGCTTTTCTCGCCCTCTCTTCAATATTAAGCCTAAAATTCAGCTTCCTGTCCAAAATAACGCCAAGGTATTTTGCACACTCACCAAAGGAAATTTCAGTACCCCCTAAGGAAATGGGCCTAACCGTGGGAGTTTTGCGATCTTTGCAGTACATGACTATTTCTGTCTTTGCTGGATTTACACCAAGACCATTATCTTTCGCCCATTTCTCAGTCATCCGGAGAGCTCTCTGTATAATATCTCTGATTGTGGATGGGAATTTTCCCCTGACTGCTAGCGCCACATCATCTGCG
Source organism: Haematobia irritans (assembly GCF_050003625.1). Classification (NCBI taxonomy): domain Eukaryota; kingdom Metazoa; phylum Arthropoda; class Insecta; order Diptera; family Muscidae; genus Haematobia; species Haematobia irritans. The sequence goes on along the minus strand of NC_134400.1, from coordinate 91,729,534 downwards.
TATGCCACTACTTTTATCCTTTCTTTTTCTAGAGAAAACAAAAGGTTGTTTATAGCAACATTCCAAAGAAGAGGTGATAGAACTCCTCCTTGGGGTGTGCCTCTGTTCACATACCTTTGTATGTTTGCTTGCCCTAGTGTGGCTGAAATACGTCTCTTCATTAGAAGTTCGTCTAACAGCCTAAGTATACCTGGATCAACATTCAGAGTTTTCAGTCCATTTAATATCGAGCTCGGATGGACATTATTGAACGCCCCTTCGATGTCTAGAAACGCCACGATTGTGTATTCTTTGACAGATAGTGAGCTTTCAATAAAGCTGACCAGTTCATGCAATGCGGTCTCAGTAGACCTGCCCTTCGAGTATGCATGCTGTCGTTTCGAGAGCAAACCTGAATCCACGCTAGTTCTAAGATACATGTCTATCATCCTCTCCAGGGTCTTAAGTAGGAATGAGGATAAGCTGATTGGTCGGAAATCCTTCGCACTCGAGTGAGAGGCTTTTCCTGCTTTAGGTATGAAGACGACTTTTGTTTCCCTCCACTTTTCTGGAATATATGCTAAGTTTACACATTGTTTATAGATCACCGTCAACCAGGGGATAATTCTTTCAGCCACTGCCTGTAACTCCGCCGGAGTAATTCCATCAGGTCCGGGGGATTTGAATGGTCCAAAGCTATTTAAAGCCCATTTTATTCTAGATTCCGACACAATTTCCTCGATAGGAAATGATCGCTGAGCCTCTGTTACACCGCCGGAACATGGTTCAACCGTCTGATTTCCAGGGAAGTGTGTGTCCAAAAGTACCTCCAACGTCTCCTCACTGGACGTTGTCCAATTTCCCTCCGATGTTTTAATGAAACCTGGAGCGGTGTTAGTGGACGCTAGTACCTTCCGTAGTCTGGAAGCCTCTGACGTATTCTCAATACTGCTACAGTAATCATCCCAAGAGTTTTGTTGAGACCTTCTCAGTTCTCGTTTATATTCTCTCAGATTCATCTTGTAAGTGTCCCAATCCTCCGGAGCTCTTGTGGACTTTGCTTTGTTAAAGAGCTTCCTGCAGGATTTCCTCATATTACTTAACTCCGTAGTCCACCATGGCGGCCGATTTTTTCCCCTTGGCTTTCCTCTAGGGCATGCAGCTTTCAGTGAAATGTTGAAGGCCTTAGTAATCCGCTCCACTGCGTGTTCGATATCTTGCACAGTGCTCATATTTGTATCCGGCACTTCCGGTATCATCAAATTGAACGATTCCCTATACCTATTCCAATCAGCTTTCCTAACATTTGGCGGAAATATGGTCTTTGAAGTACGAACAGCCAATCTGAAACTGATGTAGCGATGATCTGAGAAGCTATGTTCCCTCAAAACTTGCCACTCAGATATCTTATCATTCAGTTCCGGAGAGGTCAACGTTACGTCCAAAACCTCTTGTCTGTTCCTGGTGACGAAGGTTGGTGCATCTCCCTTATTGCAAACTACCAGGTTAGTACGCAAAATAAACTCTATTAGCGACTCTCCCCTTGCATTAGTATCACTACTTCCCCAAATACTATGATGTGCATTTGCATCGCATCCCATAATGAGTTTTGTCTTTGTTTTTAGTGACTCATCAGCTAAGGTCTTAACGGCACAGGGTGGCATATCCCTATCATGTCCCATGTAGACCGAAGATACCCAATATTTGCATGTGGATATCTCTAGACTGGCTACGACAGTGTCTGCATTGCTCAATGAAGGAAGCAGAAACAAGTTTAGTTCGTTTTTAGCAATTATACATGCTCGATTTATATCGTTACCGGTATTATGCAAAAGTTTGAAACCCGGAGTGCTTAATTCACAGATCTTGTTCTTATATATGTATGGTTCTTGAATAAGAACTATATCTACACAGTCTCACACAAGTTTACATACGGTTAAAGAATTTATATATTCTTTAAATAATCAAATTTTAGAAAATATGCATGTATATCCATTGGTTTCAGTAAATTAATTTGAAAAACAAAGTATTTGTTAATTTTCAAGAAGATTTTTTTGGTGTGGGTTATAAACAACAACAAGAAACATGTTTACTTAAAAGGTAAAAAAACTCAAGGGTATGTAAACTTATGTGAGACTGTGTATGTCTCCTTTCATCAGGAGAACTTTTAAGGCAGCACAAGCGGCCTTACAATGGTGAAGATTTATCTGGAGGAACCGTAGAACCATCCAAATTTTCAACCACCGTCACATCAGCCGCTCCAATTGAGTCATCAAGGGCTTCCTCTTCACAGATCTCGGTGACTCTCGCAACAATCCGCGGTTCAGCTTTGGTGAGGCTTGAGCCTGTAGAAACTTCCCGCATATGATTTTCGCCATAGTCTGCAGGTTTTATGTCTCCTTCGGCTTCGCTAGGAGACTTTTTCACTGCTGACTCTACCGGAGGCTTGTCCGTTTCGGTATCCTTTGGCTGATCGCTTTTGTATACCTTCATATGGATATCATGAAAGCCATAACTTACGCGTCCTTGGGTCTGGGCTAGATGTTGCAGCGACTCTATGTTTAATATAAACACCGCATGTCGTCTTGGTCCATCCACCTCATCCAAACGACCAACCTTCCAATCGGCGGTTGGAAGATCTGGGTTACATTCTTTTAGTCTCTCTAGTATTGACTCAGGGTCAGGAGGGTTTGCCGGTATCCATGCATGTGCTCTAGGTTTAGCCGGTATGTCTTTTTTATCGACTAACTCCAAAGCGGCTCCTTCCCAAACTTCACCAATTAGCATCAATGCAGCTTTAAAGCAATCCATAGACCTCTGGTCTGCAAAAGCTATTAACTTATATCGTCCTTGATACCATCCAGCATCTTGCCGTCGAGGACTTGGTCCGGGAAACTTTTTTCGCACCTCTGAGTAGACACCAGACATCGCGTTCTCAATTTCCCCCCATTTTTGCCTTGGAATCATACCGTCCAATGCTCCTTTATTGATAATAGCCATCACAAGGCTGTCTTTTGCAACTGAGGCAAACGATCTTTGATCCCGTTTAGAGGATGGTAGCTCATCCGGTGATCGTTCCCTTTTTCCAGCTTCAAGAATTCCTTGAGCCCATTTTAAGGAATCACTTTGCTTAGCCGACAACGTGCTTGGGTCGACTGATCCTAATGGACCGATAAAAACTTAATCCGATACACGTTTTTGTGAGCCTAAAATACCAGAATATTTACAATTTCAGGCATATCAGATAAAAACTACGGTTTCTAGAAACCCAAGGAGTTAAATCGGGAGATCGTTCTTATGGGGGCTATACTAAAATATGGACCGATACTCACCATTTTCGGCACACCTCTTTGTGACCCGAAAATACCTCTAGATTTCCAATTTCAGGCAAATAGGATAAAAACTTCGGATTCTAGAAGCCCAAGAAGTAAAATTGGGAAATCGATCTATATGGGGGCTATACCAAAATATGGACCGATACTCACCATTTTCGGCACACCTCTTTATGGTCCTAAAATACCTCTAGATTTCCAATTTCAGACATATTGGATAAAAATTACGGTTTCTATAAGCCCAAGACCCCAAATCGGGAGATCGGTCTATATGAAGGCTATACCAAAATATGGACCGATACTCGCAATTTTTGGCACACGTATTTGTGGTCCTACAATACCTCTATATTTCCAATTTCAGGTAAATTTAATAAAAACTGCGATTTCTATAAGCCCAAGAAGTAAAATCTGGAGATCGGTCTATATGGGGGCTATACCAAAATATCTACCGATACTCACAATTTTTGGCACACGTATTTGTGGTCCTACAATACCTCTAGATTTCCAATTTCAGGTAAATTGAATAAAAACTGCGGTTTCTATAAGCCCAAGACCCCAAATCGGGAGGTCGGTTTATATGGGGACTATATTAAAACCTGGACCGATATAGCCCATCTTCGAACTTGACCTGCCTGCAGACAAAAGACGAGCTTATGCAAAATTTCAGCACGATTGCTTCATTATTGAAGACTGTAGCGTGATTACAACAGACAGACAGACAGAGAGACGGACAGACGGACATCGTTATATCGTCTTAGAATTTCTCCCTGATCAAGAATATATATACTTTATATAGTCGGAAATCGATATTTCGATGTGTTACAAACGGAATGACAAACTTATTATACCCCCGTCACCATTCTATGATGGTGGGTATAAAAATCATAAAATTGAATAATTTCTTCTACAATGTTTGTATTACAGAAAAAGGTGCTAAGAACTAAAAAATCTCGTGGAAGTGAGAAAGATGTGGGGGAATATACAATTGGGCAGAAACAAAATTTTGAGCATTCAGGTCGAAAACCTATGTTGTTAGCACCTATATTACCTGTTTATTTTCATAATTCATTATGATTTTAAATATATAAATAAATAAATAAAATTTTGAGCACAATATTGTTTGGGAGAATTTTTTTAAGCATATTATATTTTTGGGTGCAAAATGCTTCCAAACATATTATATGTTCACATAATAACATATTGTTTTTTGGAAGACAACATTATTGAATTTGGATGCAAAAATACAAAATGTTTGGAACTTGGACTACCCAAACATATATTGTTTAGACCAATATGCTTTCAAACATATTATATATTGGAAGAGATCAAACATATAAATGTCAATACCCAAAAATGTATATGCTTGAAGCAAAATATGTTTGGTAGTATATGTTACAGAAGCGATTTTTTGTGAGGGTGTAGTTGGAATAATAATTCTGCTATCTACGCGAAATTTCAAGTAAATGGGAGTATAACTTTGGCCCCCCACGTCATATGAGTGCAAATCGGACGGAAGATATATATGGAGGCCATATCTAAATCTGAACCGATTTCAACCAAATTTGGCACAATTACCGATACTGCTAAACGTGCTCCTTGCGCGAAATTTGAAGCAAATCACGGCAAAACCCTGGATTTGAGGCCATATAAGCTCAAATCGGACGAAAGATACATATGGGAGCTATATCTAAATCTGAATCGATTTTGACCATATTTGGCACATACAATAGTATCGTTAAAAGTACCACTTGTGCAAAATTTGAAGTAAGTCAGGGCAAAACTCTGGCTTTTGAGTCCATATTAGTCCAAATCGGGCGAAAGATATATATGTGAGTTATATCTAAATCTGAACCGATTTTAACAATATTTGACACACTTAACGATACTATTAAACGTACCCCTTGTGCAAAATTTGAAGCAAATCACGGCAAAACTCTGGCTTTTGTGGCCATATAAGTTCAAATCGGACGAAAGATATACACAGTCTCACATAAGTTTACATACCCTTGAGGTTTTTACCTTATAACTAAACATGTTTCTTGTTGTTGTTTATAATCCAGACTAAAAACATCTTCTTGAAAATGGACAAATACTTTGTTTTTCAAATTAATTTACAAAATCTAAAGCATATATATGCATATTTTATTATATTTTAATAATTAAGGAAAATACAATTTCTTAAACCGTATGTAAACTTGTGTAAGACTGTGTATATGGGAGCTATATCTAAATTTGAACCGATTTCAATCAAATTTACCAAGCATTGGGAGAATGTCAGTTCTACCCTCTGTGCAAAATTTTACGAAGATCGGTAGTAAACTTTGGCTTCTGTGGTCATATGAGTCTAAATCGGACGAAAGATATATATGGGAGCTATATCTAAATCTGAACCGATTTGGCTGATATTTTGCAAGATTTTCGAGATTCATAAAATATTTGGATATACGGTATTTCAAGAAAATCGGTTGATAAACACGCTAACTATGACCACATCGGGGATAAATATATATGGCAGCTATATCTAAATCTGAACCGATTTTTTCCAAAACCAATAGCGATTGTCTCTGTCCCAAGAAACGGTCCTATGCCAAATTTGAGGACGATTGGACTTAAATTGCGAGCTGTACTTTGTGCACAAAATTACATATACAGACAGACGGACGGACAAACAGACAGACAGACAGACGGACATCGCTAAATCGACTCAGAATTTAATTCTAAGACGATCGGTATACTAAAAGATGGGTCTATGACCACTATTTCTTGGCGTTACATACAAATGCACAAACTTATTATACCCTGTACCACAGTAGTGGTGAAGGGTATAAAAACAAGTATATACGGCCGTAAGTACGGCCAGACCGAATCTTATGTACCCTCCACCATGGATTGCATAGAAACTTGTACTAAAGGCTGTCATCCACAATCGAATTACTTTGGTTGCGTTAACACTTGCCGATGGCAAGAGGTATCTTAAAACTTCTTAACACCGTCTTCTCTATTGTAAGTTAGTCCATACGGGGTATATATTAAACAAAAAAGGCCGATTAAATACGTATATAATTCAGTTTGACAAAATTTTCTATAGAAATAAAATTTTGACAAAATTTTCTATAGAAATAAAATCTTGACAAAATTTTCTATAGTAATACAATTTTGACAAAATTTTCTATAGTAATAAAATTTTGACAAAATTTTCTATAGAAATAAAATTTTGGTAGATTATTGTTGGGGATCGGCTATATATAACTATAGACCGATACTGACCAATTTCAGCATGGTTGTTAGCGGCCATATAGCGCAATATACCAATTTCACCACTTACCAAATTTCAAGCGGATCGTATGAGTTTACTTCTCCAAGAGCTCCGGAGGTCAAATCTGGGGATGTGGGCGTTATATATAATTAAGACCAGTATGGTTCAATTTTTGCATGGTTGTTAGAGACCATATACTTACACCACGTACCAAATTTCAACTGGATGGGGTGATTGTTGCTCTTCCAAGGGGCTCCGGAGGTCAAATCTGGGGATCGGTTTATATGGGGGCTATAAGTAAAAGTGGTCCGATATGACCCATTTGCAATACCATCCGACCTACATCCATAAAAACTACTTGTGCAAAGTTTCAAGTCGATATCTTGTTTCGTTCGGAAGATAGCGTGAATTCAACAGACGGACGGACGGATGGACGGACGGACATGCTTAGATCGACTCAGAACTTCACAACGACCCAGAATATATATACTTTATGGGGTCTTAGAGCAATATTTCGATGTGTTGCAAACGGAATGACAAAGTTAATATACCTACACTGGTAGAAAAATGGTTCGTACTATTAACGAACGGGCTTCGTTGATTATTTTTCGTTAATATTACGAAATTTTTCGTTATAAGAACGAAAGTGATCGTTAATACAACGAAATCAATCGTTAAAAGACAATTTTGTGTTTTGGTTTTTCGTTATATTAATGAAACACGTTTCGTTAATATTACGAATATTGACTTTGTAATTTTTTCAAGAATTAGAATAAAAACATTTTCCAAGATGAAATTATTACAATCATTTGCACATAGAGAGTAACTTTTGGAAACTTTTAGCCCTTAAAACAGTCGTTCTATATACTTCGAAACTGGAATTGAAAATTTCATTTATAAAACGAAAGCGATCGTTAATATAATGATATGGTTCGTTAAAAAATATATTTTAAATTGTTATATTTCGTCATATTAATGAAATATGTTCATTAATAATACGAATGGGAGTTTGAGTATTTCTGCCTCTCCGTACTCTCTCTCTAAAACGTCTCTCCATACTCTCTCTAATACGTCTGTAGCGTCTAGGTAATTTGTACATACACATCTAAGCATGGCAATAAGCACATGTTTGCGTGTGCGTCTTGAAAAAACGGTAAAAAGTTCAACAGAAAACTTGTCTGATGGGTAAACCTTAACAACATTTACGTACTTTTCGCTGAAGAGTGCACAGGCTCATTACAGTTTCGTTGCGAATAATAAACATAGATGGTGGGTGAGTTAAATTTGTGTTTTTTGTATATTCGCAAGAAATTTAGTGTAAATTTTTAATCTTTAGTGAAAATGCCACGGGGAAGTGAACTTTCAGATGAAGACGGCGGAACAATTGCCGTAATGAACCTTGGTTGTAAAAAATAAATTGGATAAATGGACACGGCGATACGATTATCATTTTTTGGTCTTAGAAATTAGAGGCTTTTTTTAGTGAAAGTCACACTATATGATTATTAAATTACTTAATTTACCAATAAATATTATTTCCTACTGTACGAGTATATAAATCCTATTTCAAAGATCTTAACAAAAAAGAATATACTACCAATGACTACATTCAAATGCAATAATTGGCTGGGTTTCATTAATAGAACGTTTATGTTCATTTATACAACGTTCGCCTTTCATTAATACAATGAAAAAACTGGGTTCATACAATGAATGATTTTCGTTCATACAACGTATAAGCTGCATCCATACAATGAATAAATTTCATTCATACAACTAATTATTCGTTAATATTACGAAATATACTCCATAAAGGGTTTCGTAAATATAACGTAAAATTACGTTGTTATAACGAAATGCTACGTTGGCTGACTTTTAATGAAGAAATTCGTTAATACAACGTAGAAATGCATCGTATTAACGAAACTTTTTCTACCAGTGTATGGTGGAGGGTATAAAAAAACAAAAAAAAAAAACTTTTTGGTGTTCGGTCGAAGCAGGAATCGAACCCAGGACCCTTGGTATGCAAGGCGGACGTAGCAGCCATGGCTCCACAGTTTAAATTTAGATATAGCTCCCATATATAGCTTTCGCCCGATTTACATTCATATGACCCCAGATGCCAATGTTTTACTCTGATTTACGTGGAATTTTACATAGGGAGTAGAACTAACATTATAAATATGCGTACGAAATTTGGTTGAAATCGGTCCAGATTTAGATATCGGTCCCATATATAGCTTTCGTCCGATTTACACTCAAACGGCCCCAGAGTCCAAAGTTTTACTCCAAGTTACGTGAAATTTTGCACAAGAAGTAGAATTAACACGATAAATTTGCGTACTGAATTTGATTTTAATTGATTAATTTGTAGCTATTGCTGATATATATCTTTCGTTCGATTTACATTAATATGACCACCGTAGATCAAAATTTCACTCCGATTTACTTGAAATTGTGCACAGGGAATGGAATTAACATTTTGCATGCCAAATTTGGTTGAAATTGGTTCACAGTTAGATATAGCTGTCATATACATATATCTTTCATCCGATATGCACTTATATGTCCTCAGAGGCCAATATTTCAATCCGATTTATTTGAAGATTTGCACAGGGAGTAGAATAAAAATTATTGCTATGCATGCCAAATTTGTTCAAAATCGGTTTTAGATATAACTTACATATATATCTTTCGCCCGATTTAGTTTCGTATGACCACGGAGGCCAAAGTTTCTTTCCGAAAATGTTGACATTTTTGCACAGAGAGTGCAATTAAAATTTTAGCAATATGTGCAAAAATTAGTCAAAATCGGCTCAGATTTAGACAAAGCCCCAATATATATGTTCTTCAGATTTGAGAAAATATGGCCAAAATACCCACATTTGCCTAGTTAAATTGCTACTTCTAAGTCGAAAATTCGCAAAAATGATTCAAATTTACCTATACTCTAATTCGAAGGTGTTGACCAATAAATCATAAATGCAGATTTACGAATTTTTATGATTAAATATTTCCAATAGATTTAAATATTTCCAATATTATACCCTGCGCCACACTGTGGAACAGCGCACAGTGGTTCCAAATCGCTTTGTTTGGAAATAATTCTGCAACTTTTGAATGCATAAAGATATCAACATAATTTTTTCTTTGTATGAAACCTGAGGTGTTTTCCTCTTGCAAATTTGTGGATCCCTAGTTGGTCCACGGACTGACCTGTAGGCGTTGAAAGTTGTTCACCCGGGGGTATGAAATTTTGTTTTAGCTGTCAACTCCACAATTTTGAACCGATTTCGATGATTTTTTCTTTGCTGTGTAGAACTTGTAAAGCTCTACCAAGAAAGAAATGGGCCCCTCAATTTAATTTTGTGCAAAATTTTGGCAAAGTGGGGTCAGTATTTTTAACCTAGAAGTTCCGTTTTTGAGTGGATTCGTAATTCTTCTTAACTGTATTTCCTAAAAAATTCTACGAATTTTAGAGGAAAAAATATGTATCCATATGATTTAGATTAACATTTGTAAAGTCCACAAATTAGAATTTCAAAAAAATATAGAATTTTGACAAATTGTTTTGGAAAAATGCACATACATTTTTCTGTCGTAACATTTTTTTATATATTTCTCCCAATCTTTTTTACTTGTTTCTTATAGAACACCAAAACGGGATATGTTTTAAGCTCTTATCGGCCATTTTGGTCAAGTAGTATATGAGTTATTCTCCTCACAAAATCGGAAAATTTTCAAAAATTCTCATTTGGCAAAACACCGATTGCTAAGCCGATCTATTTTCCACAAAGCCCTATGTGTCCACTAGCTAACTGTAAAAGATTTCAACATCCTACTAGCAGTAAATATGCAAATTACAAAAAAATAACTTTTTTTCAACATATGTCCGCACTTTGGGTATTTTGGGGATTTTTGATACCAATTTTGGGAATGATATATTCAGCAATATTTCTTAAAACAATTTTCATAATCATAATGATATCATAATTAGTTCAAAGTTATTAAGGTTTCAATTCATATTTTTAATTCCCAAAAAATCTGAAGGTGACCAATTTTGGGGATTTTTGATACCAATTTTGGGAATGATATATTGAGCAATATTTCTTAAAACAATTTTCATAATCATAATGATATCATAATTAGTTCAAAGTTATTAAGGTTTCAATTCATATTTTTAATTCCCAAAAAATCTGAAGGTGACCAATTTTCAACGCCTACAGGTCAGCCCGTGGACCCACTAGGGCTCCACAAATTTGCAACCTAAGAGGAAAAAACTTCAGCTTTCATATGTTGATACCTTTATCCGTTCAAAAGTTGCAGAATTATTTCCAAACAAGTATATACGGCCGTAAGTTCGGCCAGGCCGAAGCTTATGTACCCTCCATCATGGATTGCGTAGAAACTTCATCTAAACACTGCCATCCACAATCGAATTAGTTAAGTTGCGGTAACGCTTGCCGATGGCAAGGTATCTTAAAACCTCCTAACACCATCTTCTAAATTGTATGTAAGTCCATACGTGGTATATATTAAATCAAAAAAGATCGATCCAATACGTATATAATTCAGTTTGACAAAGTAGACATAAAATTTTGACAAAATTTTCTACAGAAATAAAATTTTAACAAAATTTTCTATAGAAATAAAATTTTCACACAATTTTCTGTAGAAATAAAAATTTTGACAAAATTTTCTATAGAAAGAAAATTTTGACAAAAATTTCTACAGAAATAAAATTTTAACAAAATTTTCTATAGAAATAAACTTTTGACAAAATTTTCTATAGAAATAAAATTTTGACAATGATGAAAATTTTATTATGAACCGAATAAAATTTTAACAAAATTTTCTCTAGAAATAAAATTTTGACAAAATTTTCTATATAAATAAAATTTTGACAAAATTTTCTATAGAAATAAAATTTTGACAAAATTTTCTATAGAAATAAAATTTTGACAAAATTTTCTATAGAAATAAAATTTCTATAGAAATAAAATGTTGGTAGATTATTTTTGGTTCTAATTTTTGTGTGATTGGACCAATTTTGGTATGGTTGTTAGCAACCATATACTAACACCACGTTCCTAATTTGAACCGGATCGGATGAATTTTGCTCCTCCAAGAGGCTCCGGAGAATGTTTTATATGGGGGCTATATATAATTATGGACCGATATGGACCAATTCTGGCACGGTTGTTAAAGGTCATATACTAACACCATGTTCCAAATTACAACCGGATTGGATGAAATTTGCCTCTCTTGGACACTTCGCAAGCCAAATCTGGGGATCGGTTTATATGGGGCTATATATAATTATGAACCGATGTGGACCAAGTTTTGCATGGTTGTTAGAGACCATATACCAATATCATGTACCAAATTTCAGGCGGATCGGATGAAATTTGCTTCTCTTTGAGGCTCCGCAACCAAAATCTGGGGATCGGTTTATATGGGCGCTATATATAATTATGGACCGATGTAAATCAATTTTTGCACGGTTGTTAGATACCATATACCAATACCATGTACCAAATTTCAGCCGGATCGGATGCAATTTGCTCCTCTTTGAGGCTTCGCAAGCCAAATCTGGAGATCGGTTTATATGGGGTCTATATATAATTATGGACCGATGTGGACCAATTTTTGCATGGATGTTAGTGACCATATACCAACATCATGTACCAAATTTCAGCCGGATCGGATGAAATTTGCTTCTCTTTGAGGCTCCTCAAGCCAAATCTGAGGATCGGTTTATATGGGGGCTATATATAATTATGGACCGATGTGGACCAATTTTTGCATGATTGTTGGAGACCATATACCAACACCATGTATCAAATTTCAGCCGGATCGGATGAAATATGCTTCTCTTAGAGGCTCCACCAGCCAAATCTGGTGATCGGTTTATATGGGGGCTATATATAATTAATGACCGATATGGACCAATTTTTGCATGGTTGTTAGAGACCATATACCAATATCATGTACCAAATTTCAGCCGGATCGGATGAAATTTTCTTCTCTTTGAGGCTCCGCAAGCCAAATCTGGGGATCGGTTTATATGGGGGCTATATATAATTATGGACCGATGTGAACCAATTTTTGCATGGTTGTTAGAGACCATATACCAACACCATGTATCAAATTTCAGCCAGATCGGATGAAATTTGCTTCTCTTTTAGGCTCCGCAAGCCAAATCTGGGGATCGGTTTATATGGGGGCTATATATAATTTTGGACCGATGTGGACCAATTTTTGCATGGTGGTTAGAGATCATATACCAACATCATATACCAAATTTCAGCTGGATCGGATGAAATATGCTTCTTTTAGAGGCTCCACAAGCCAAATCTGAGGGTCCCTTTATATGGGGGCTATACGTAAAAGTGGACCGATATGGCCCATTTTCAATACCATCCGACCTACATCGATAACAACTACTTGTGCCAAGTTTCAAGTCGATAGCTTGTTTCGTTCGGAAGTTAGCGTGATTTCAACAGACGGACGGACGGACGGGCGGACATGCTTAGATCGACTCAGAATTTCACCACGACCCAGAATATATATACTTTATGGGGTCTCAGAGCAATATTTCGATGTGTTACAAACGGAATGACAAAGTTAATATACCCCCATCCTACACTGGTAGAAAAAGTTTCGTTAATACGATGAATTTCTACGTTGTATTAACGAAATTCTTCATTAAAAGTCAGCCAACGTAGCATTTCGTTATAACAACGTAATTTTACGTTATATTTACGAAACACTTTATGGAATACATTTCGTAGTATTAACGAATAATTACATTGCTATTACGTAGCCTTTTCGTTGCATTAACGAATATTATTCGTTGTATGAATGAAATTTATTCGTTGTATGGGTGCAGCTTATACGTTGTATGAATGAAAATTATTCATTGTATGAATGAAAGGCGATCGTTGTATAAATGAACACAAAAGTTATATTAATGAAACCCAACCAATTAGCGAATTTGAGTGTAGTAATTGGTAGTGTATTATTTTTTGTTAAGATCTTTGTAATATGGTTTATATACAGTAAGAAATAATATATAATGATAAATTAAGTAATATAATAAACATATATTGTGACTTTCACTTAAGAAAAAAAGCCTCTTATTTCTAAGATCAAAAAATGATAATCGTATCACCGTGTCCATTTATCCAATTTTTGTGCAACCAAGGTTCATCACCGTAATTGTTCCGCCTTCTTCATCTGAGAGTTCACTTCCCCGGGGCATTTTCACTAAAGATTAAAAATGTACACTAAATTTCTTGCGAATATACAAAAAACACCAATTTAACTAATCTCACCCATCTATGTTTATTATTCACAACGAAACTGTAATGAGCGTGTGCACTCTTCAGCGAAAAGAACGTAAATGTTGTTAATGTTTGCCCATCAGACAAGTTTTCTGTTGAACTTTTTACCGTTTGTTTTTCAAGACGCACACGCACACATGTACTTATTGCCATACTAAGATGTGTATGTACCAATTACATACACGCTAGAGAGAGTACGAAGAGACGTTTTAGAGAGAGATAGTAAGGAGAGGCAGAAATACTCAAACTCCCATTCGTATTATTAATGAACATATTTCATTAATATGACGAAATATAACAATTTAAAATGTATTTTTTAACGAGCCATATCATTATATTAACGATCGATTTCGTTTTATAAATGAAATTTTCAATTCCAGTTTCAGAGTATATAACACGACTGTTTAGTTTAAAAGTTTCCAAAAGTTACTCTCTATGTGCAATAATAATTTCATCTTGGAAAATTTTTTTATTCTAATTCTTGAAAAAATTACAAAGTTAATATTCGTAATATTAACGAAACGTGTTTCATTAATATAACGAAAAACCAAAACACAAAATTGTCTTTTAACGATTGATTTCGTTGTATTAACGATCACTTTCGTTCTTATAACGAAAAATTTCGTAATATTAACGAAAAATAATCAACGAAGCCCGTTCGTTAATAATACGAAACATTTTTCTACCAGTGTATGATGGAGGGTATAAAAAGCGATTTGGAACCACTGTGCAGCGTTGCGTCCGTTTTTTGTGAACATATTTTTGTGATCAAAGTCTAGGTCGCATTTTACGTTTAATCGGCTGCAAATTTGGCAAAAGTTTCTGTTTTGGTTCAGAATATAAACCTATTGATTTTGGAAGAAATCGGTTCAGATTTAGATATAGTTCTTATTTATATTTCTCCGCCCGACTTCAGACTTTCCTTACATGTGTTTACTAGCTCGTTACGGTCATTGACCGTTTAAAATTTTAACTCTAGAAATTTTGTAAAAGTCTAAAATTTTGTAAAAGTCAGCCCCGGCCGACTTTAGACTTCCCTTGCCTGTTTTGGTAATTTTTGAACTCTTCGGAGAGAAAAAAAAATTAACAAAAGAACTACATTTGCTGCAATTGTGCGATTACAATGTATGCTCTTAATTTCGAACATACGCTCCATTTGAACCAACCTCCAAATTAGAAGACAATTTTTAAGATAGATTTCCATCTATAACTCTTACAACAAGACAAGTAGTTCCATTAGGAATGGCTCGGTCTTAAGCAGAGTTGTTACCCAATGAATCGTGAAGGGCACATAAGATTCGGCTCGACTGAACTTTCGGCTGCATGTAAATACTTTAATATTTTTTGTTTTGTTTGATTTGCCTAACGAGAGAAGCAATAAAACATCCTTCACACAAAAAATGCTTAGACGACCCAAATGCAGAATTAAGCTGGTCAAACATAAAGGTATTTTAAACAAACTAAATCCATTCATAGTACATTCCAACACATGTGTAACAACACAGCGATACGAACATAGCCAGACAAAAACCCCACAGTGCGGGCAACTTCAAATAACATCCACATTCACATGTAGACACGAATGATTGTATGTCCTGCACAGGATATGATTCTGAATACAAATCTGTTTTAGAGTACGGAGGTGAAGAGATTAAAAAAGGCTTTTATGTTGCAATCTATTCAAGTTTCCTTTTTCCCAACGAAAGTTCAGTGACCGATGCTGGCACAAGGACCATGTATGTGCTCTGATGCAACAGTTTTAGGTTTTTAGTTCGTTGTGTTTTTATGCCAGTTAACAGCGGATTTAAGAATAAAATAAAACAAATTAGAATGAGAGACTCGATTGTGCAATGGGCTTCTTCACATCAATTATTATGAGTTCAAATCAGGGATCAGGAGTGGAGAGGAGCGCTCTTTCTTTTGTCGAAGCGGCTCCACTCTATGGAACAGGGTATTATAAATTTGTGCCCATGTTCACCCAGAAAAAAGTGCCTTCGAAACTAAAGGAAAAAATTTTCATCAATAAAGTTTATCCATTTTATTTCCATTAAGGTAAATTTTTGTGAAAATAATAAAATTTACTCGTTTCAGTAAAAAAATCCTAAACTGTAAGCAGTTAGGAATAGTTCATTAACTAGAATAAGGCATGGAATTTTACTCATACTATTTTCTTCGCTGGGTATAAGAATTTACTACTGAAAAAGAAAATTTTATTCACCGATAACAAAGCATTCGTAAAAATAAACAAAAACCGAACTAAAACCAAGTTTCCTCAAAATTAGTAAAATTTCTTATAAAATAATAATTGCGACTTCCTTTATAATATAAAGTTTTTCATACATACGAACAACACTTGGCATAGAAAAATATTTTAGTTCATTCGTACTAAGAAGTATGCAATCCTTTCAAAACTTAAGGAAACATACTTGTTAGAATATAGGAAATTTTCCTAAATTTCTATTGTCTACCTGTAATCGATACCTGTCATCGTAATCGATGTGTTTGCGCGTGGGTGTAATCGATATATTTGCGCGTTGGTTGTTTTTTTAGTTGGAATCGCGTTGTTTTAGTATACGGAGAGATTGTTAAAAAATAATATGGTAAAATAATATAATAAATAACAAATAAAATATATAAAATATTTGTTATTTTAAATTAGTGAGAAAAATTTTCGTTTTTTTAAATAAATCTATCAATGTTCGTGATAGTGTATAAAGAAAGAAAACACCAGCAGAATAACAACCCTTTCATTTGTCTTCATTTTGGAATCTTCAATTATCAAGTAATATTCAGTGACGCTAACCTTTTGCAACAAAAATGTTTTATGATTTTTTATATTTGTAGGTATTGAAATTGTAAAAGGAGGACAAAATCGTTAGGCAGCAACTTATTAAAAGTGAAAAGTACAAGAAGAAGAAAAAGTGCGTTTTACAGTTGATAATATCACACGGAAATTGGAAATAGTGGAATAATAAACTAATATTTCAAAGAGATTCGATACTGTTGATTCTTAATAAATATATTCAATATATTAATAAAACATGTCTTTTATTGAAGATAAAATTGTTTATAAAAATAAATAAAATTGTATTTAAAAACGAAGGTAAGCAGTTCTAATTATGAAGTAAAAGTTTTACCACAAATGTGTAAGATTTGTCGAAATGAATGAAAAAATTTCAATAAAATCATTCCATATATGAATTCAAATTAGTTAAATTTTTTCATTCTGTAGTATAGTGGTATATAAATATAGGGAAATGTTAACTGATATATGGAATGCATTATTCCTAATTTCTACGAAAATCACATCGTTCAAACAAATAAAAATGTCTTTGGCGCTATACGAAGTTCAACTTTCTTCACAATGAGTTCATTTTAACTTAAAGAAGGGGTCACTTTTTTCTGGGTGTTTGTAATACCCATAGGGAGACGAAAGATATAAATGGTCCATGGCAAATATGCTCAGGACCACATTCTAGCTCGAAATGTCTGTGGGCAGATTTTTGTTATCAAAGTCTAGGTTGGTGTTTTAGTTCCATTGCCTTTGACACAACTATATATTTTGGGTGAGAATCGATCCCTATTGATTGTGGTAAAAATCGGTTCAGATGAAGACATAGCTGCTAGATGTATATTTCGACCGAGTTACGCTCATATGAATGCAGGGCACAAATTTTTACTTCGATAAATTTTACACAGAAAGTTTTCCGAATTTGGTCCAAATAGGTTTAGATTAAGCTTCCAATATAGGATATAGCAGTGCGAAACTACCGCCGTGTCATCTGAGATTTAGGTTTGTCGCCCAAATTTATTTTAATAATACCCCTTGATTGCATCGGTTTACTTATTCAGTACACCGAGAAAAAAACATGATCGGTTCCAAAGATTTTGTCTTTAAATGAATGAGTTTGGTATTGATTACTATCACCTCTTCTTTGGAATGTTGCTATAAACAACCATCTGGTTTCCCTAGAAAAAGAAAGGATAAAAGTGGTGGCATATGCAGATGATGTGGCGCTAGCAGTCAGGGGAAAATTCCCATCCACGATCAGAGATATTATACAGAGAGCACACCGGATGACTGAGAAATGGGCGAAAGATAATGGTCTTGGTGTAAATCCAGCAAAGACAGAACTAGTCATGTACTGCAAAGATCGCAAAACTCCCACGGTTAGGCCCATTTCCTTAGGGGGTACTGAAATTCCCTTTGGTGAGTGTGCAAAATACCATGGCGTTATTTTGGACAGGAAGCTGAATTTTAGGCTTAATATTGAAGAGAGGGCGAGAAAAGCCACGGTAGCTTTGTACTCGTGCAAAAAGGCAATAGGGAAAAAGTGGGGACTAAGACCAAAAATTGTGCATTGACTATACACGGCAGTAGTTAGACCTATAATGCTATATGGTGTTGTAGTCTGGTGGCCGGCACTTCAGAAACCGACTTGTTTAGATAAAGTTCAGCGTATGGCGAGCTTATGTATCTCAGGTGCATTTAGTAAGACAGGAACAGACTCCCTTAATGTCATGCTACATCTATTGCCTTTAGACATTTTGGCCAAAAAATCAGCTGCAACAACGGCTGTGCGGTTGCGCGAGCTATCGCTGTGGTCGGAAAAAATGTACGGTCATAGTTCGGTCCTCAAAGTAATGCCAGATGTGCCTAACGTAGTGGATTACACCCTGACAAAACCACTTTTCGACAAAAAGTTTGAAACTCTAATTCCCAACAGTGAGGCGTGGTG
This sequence comes from Haematobia irritans, assembly GCF_050003625.1. NCBI lineage: Eukaryota > Metazoa > Arthropoda > Insecta > Diptera > Muscidae > Haematobia > Haematobia irritans. The sequence continues at coordinate 91,710,882 of NC_134400.1, read as the reverse complement.
TACACAGACCCCGGGGAATAAAAGATATATAGATTTCTATACTGATGGCTCCAAATTGAATGGACAAGTGGGGTTCGGAGTATATTCTAAAGATCTGGAAATTCGAATAGCGAAAAGATTACCTAATCACTGTAGTGTTTTTCAGGCTGAAATATTGGCAATAAGAGAGGTGGTGAATTGGCTGAGAAGTAATGTTCCAAAAAATGTGGGCATTAATAGATACTCAGACAGTCAACCTGCAATAAAATCCTTGGACTCTGTGTTCCTTAACTCGAAAACGGCCATAGACTGCCGCAAATCTCTCAACGAGATGGCTGAGCAGTACAATATTCACCTAATATGGGTACCTGGCCATAGGAACATACCGGGGAATTGCGAAGCAGATGTGTTAGCAAGGCTAGGAACTACCTTACATATTCCGTGGGAACTAGAATCTGTTGGTATGCCTCTGGCCACCTGCAAGCTCTTACTGCGTGAGAAGGCTGTTATGATGGCCAATATTCGATGGGAGAATTGCAAGGGTTGTAACGACACCAAGCAAATATGGCCCCATTTAAACTTAAACCGCACACTAGATATGCTAGTGTTCTGAAGGCGTCAGATAGCACTCCTGATATCTGCTATAACGGGTCGCTGCCTGATAGGCGAATTTGCAAAAACTATAGGTGCAAAGTATAATGACTATTGTATAAGCTGTCATGATGTGGACACGCAGAGAAGGAATATGATCACCTCAAACATGTTTCAAGAGCAAAATGTTATTTTTGTATGGTGACCATGTAACATGTTTGTCACTAAAATGTTATTTTCTCGTCAAATATAACCTGCTTGCCGAAATCAGATACATGATTTTCGAGAAAATAACATGGTTGCGAAAACCATGTTACATGGTCACCACTCAAAAATAACATTTTGCTCTTGAAACATGTTTGAGGTGATCATATTCCTTCTCTGGGTGGAGGAAAAGGAATCAATAAAACACCTCTTGTGTGAGTGTCCTGCTTTTTGTGTAAGGCGTAAGCGAATTTTAGGAGCATATAGCTTTAGATTACTGGCTGACCTGGAAAACGTTAACTTAAGCAGTTTGTTAATGTTTTTGGAGCAATCTGGTTGGTTCCACAAAAGTAAATAATAGAGAAGGTTCAGTGTCTTAACCACTGAAGTGCCCATGTGTAATAGGTACTTTTAGTTAAATGTGGTATCACAATGGACTGAATAGTCTAAGTGAGCCTGCAATTTAATAGGGCTGCCACTTTAACCTAACCTAACCATTGATTACGAGCGGAAAATTGAAGTAGAAAATTGAGAGAAACAGAATTCTCTATTAACTTTCAGTTTTGCGTATATGATTCTAGAAAACAAATTTTAATTTATTAGTTTTTTAGCTTTTTTCTTAATGTGATATCAAAGTCCTTTAAAAACGTTAAATTCAGACTCTACTTCAAGTAAAAATCGACTCTACTTCAAGTGTTGAAAGGCATGTCCAATCTTTGAACGCTGTGTTGCTTTATAGTGAAGATGCAAAAAGACAACAAATTTAAAGTCAATTTCATTAATTTTGAAGTATTTTTCAGAGCCAAGTTGAGCCTAATCAAAAAACAATTTCTTCCATGTAAAGATACCCATTTTTAAGTCAATCACTTAACTATAAGGACAAAACGACTTTATTGAACAGTTTATCGACTTTTTGACAAGGGAAAAACATTATATCGGAGAAGTGTGTTTTCGATGCTAAGCAAAATTGGCTTTCGTATTTTGAGGACATGCAATTTTTGGACTCACGACAATATCTTTTTCAGTGTAGGTGTGATTTAGAGCTTGTTCCGAGCCGTAATTTTTAACCCTATATTTTTGAACGTACACATAAAAAATTTTCGTAGTTAAACTAACGCTAAATTTAACTTATTTTTATTGGAAAAAAATTATTTGCTAGTAGTTAAATTTTATTATTTTTTTAAAAATTTTCTACAGCTTAATGAAATCTTACTTTTTTAAGTATGTCTCAAAAATTTTATGAACTAAACGTAGGTATAAAGTTCAATGGCCGTACACATAAATTAAATATGAACTAAAGCAAACGAAGATTTTCGTACGATTCCCTAAATAGTAAGAATGAACTACTGTATGGTTAAAATGGCGATGATTTGGCGCCAATGATTTTCTTCTTTACTTTTAGTTCATTTTTATACCCACCACCATAGAATGGTGACGGGGGTATAATAAGTTTGTCATTCCGTTTGTAACACATCGAAATATCGATTTCCGACTATATAAACTATATATATTCCTGATCAGGGAGAAATTCTAAGACGATATAACCGTGTCCGTCTGTCTGCCTGTCTGTTGTAATCACGCTACAGTCTTCAATAATGAAGCAATCACGCTGAAATTTTGCACAAGCTCGTCTTTTGTCTGCAGGCAGGTCAAGTTCGATGATGGGCTATATCGGTCCAGGTTTTGATATAGTCCCCATATAAACCGACCTCCCGATTTGGGGTCTTGGGCTTATAGAAATCGTAGTTTTTATCCAATTTGCCTGAAATTTGAAATCTAGAGGTATTTTATGACCATAAAGAGGTGTGCCAAAAATGGTGAGTCTCGGTCCATGTTTTGGTATAGCCCCCATGTAAACGGATCTCCCGATTTTATTTCTTGGACTTCTAAAATCCGCAGTTTTTATTCAATTTACCAGAAATTGGAAATCTAGAGGTATTTTAGAACCATAAAGAGGTGTGCCAAAAATGGTGAGCATCGGAAATCTGGAGGTATTTTTGGCCCATAAAGAGGAGTGCCGAAAATTGTGAGTATCGGTCCATGTTTTGGTATATCCCCCATATAGACCAATCTCCCGATTTTACTTCTTGGACTTATAGAAACTGTAGTTTTTATCCAATTTGTCTGAAATTGGAAATCTAGAAGTATTTTATGACCATAAAGAGGTGTGCCGAAAAGGGCGTGTATTGGTTCATGTTTTGGTATAGCCTCAATATAGACCGATCTCCGGATTTTATTTCTTGGGATTATAAAAGCCGTAGTTTTCATCCAATTTGCATGAAATTCGAAATCTAGAATTATTTTGGGGCCATAAAAAGATACGCCGAAAATGGTGAGTATCGGTCAATGTTTTAGTATAGAACCCATATAGATCAATCTCCCGATTTTACTTTTTGGGTTTGTAGAAACCGTGGTTGTTGGAGGTTGTTTAGGACTATAAATAGGTGTGCAAGAAATGATTTTATTGTTTGGGATTCTAGAAACCGTAGTTTTTATCCAATTTGCATCAAATTCGAAATCTAGAATTATTTTAGGACCATAAAAAGGTGTGCCGAAAACGGTGAGTATCGGTCCATATTTTAGTATAGCCCCCCTAAGAACTCCTTGGGTTTCTAGAAACCGTAGTTTTTATTCGATTTGCCTGAAATTTCACTTCTTGAGGGTATAGAAGGCGCACCGATCATGAAAATTGCTTGAAACTCAATGTAAAACTTCCAGATTTTACTTCTCGTGTGAAAATCTACAGATTTTAGATTTCAAATCAAGACGTTATTTTATAATTTTCTTGCACACTTACAAGAGATGTTAATGATTCCTCTAAAACTCAAACAAAAATGGTTCTTACAAATCCAGAATCTGATATAGTCTTCATAGGTAAAATCTTTAAATGTATCTTTGGGAAGTGTACTGGTTGAACTGTTCTGCTTGATTTGTCCTCAAACCTCTTGAAATTTAAAAGGAAACCCTAATATTTGATTCATGGTGGCGGGTATTTAAGATTCGGCCTGGCCGAACTTACTTATACTTACCGTATATACTTGTTTCTTCTATGAGAGGATGTAATTTCGTGAACTGCAGTTAAAAATACAACATGGCATTAAAATTTCCTAATTTTAACAGCGCTTTGTGGAAATCTCAAAATGTGGAGTAAAATTTAGTTAAATTTTCGTGAGAGGTAGTTCATTCTTCCTATACAACAATTCACTTTTTTTCGGAATACACCATAGAAAAAAATTATGAAAAGCGTACACGTTTCAAATCTCCAAACAAAACTTTTAATGCCCAAAAAGAGCTATGAGGGCCCAGGTGCGAATCCCGCATCAAAAAATTTTTTTAATTATTATAAGTTTTTATATAAAATTGTACTCGTATTCATGGTTTTGGCATAAGTAGTTATTATTGATGTAAGTCGGATGGTATTGCAAATGGGCCATATTAGACCTCTTTCACATATAGCCCCCATATAAACCGATCTCCAGATTTGACCTCCGGATCCTTTTGGGGAAGCAAAATTCATCCGATCCGGTTGAAGTTTGGTACGCGGTGTAAGTATGTGTCTAACAACTATGCAGGAATTGGTCCATATCGGTCCATAATTATATATACATACAAAAATTAGTCCATATCTGTTCGGTTTTTGTCTAATATATACCACGTATGGACTTACGATGAACTTACAATGAGGAAGACCATTTTAAGAAGTTTTAAGATACCTTGCCATCGGCAAGTCTTACCACAACCCAAGTAATTGGATTGTGGATTACTTCCTTTAGTAAAAGTTACTACACGGACGAAAAAGACTGTTTTTCAAATGTTTGGGTGTAAAAATAATATGTTTGGAACTCACAATTTTTAACACAATATTGTTAAGTGCAAGCATATAATGTTCATAAACTAGCATGACATGTTTGTGACATATATGTTAATATGTTAGAACATATTATGTTTCGGACATAAGATGTTTGTAAATATAATATGCTGAGGTGCAAACATATAGTAATTTGGAAATAGCCTATAAACATATATGTGTTTAGAAAGAGAGACCTAGAGAGTATGTTTCAAGTAAAATAATGGAAGTAACCTATTGGTTACTCCCACACAAAGAAAATTTCATTAAAAGTTTTTACTACCAGTGTATGCCCTAAAGTGAAACATAATATGTTTGAACAATACAAGCAATATTTTGTTTGGACCAATCCTGAAAATATATATTGCTGAAGCAAAATGTGTGTGGGGTATATGTCACAGAAGCGATTTTTTGAGAGTGTACGCAACCCATGATGGAGGGTACATTGGATTCGACATGACCGAACTTACGGTTATTTATTCATTCACTATAACATTGTTGTGAATACTAATTTACACGTTCTCATTTTTGTACTAAATTTAGATTACAAATTAATCTATTTATACATCTACACGGACGAAAAATACTGTTTTTCATATGTTTGGGTGTAAAAATTATATGTTTGGAACTCAAATTTGTAAACACAATATTTTTAAGTGCAAGCACATAATGTTCATAAACTAGCATAACATGTTTGGGACATATATGTTAATATGTTAGAACATATTATGTCTGGGACATAAAATGTTTGTAAATATAATAAGCTTGGATACAAACATATATTAATTAAGAAATAGACTACAAACATATATGTGTTTAGAAAGAGAGACATAAAGTGTACACAAAGAAAATTTCATAAAGATTTGAAAAATACTATGTGTGGATATAAACAAGTATAAATTTACAAATTTGGAGTAAACATATATCTAATTATAAAGGGTGATTTGTTAAGAGCTTGATAACTTTTTTAAAAAAGAAACGCATAAAATTTGCAAAATCTCATCGGTTCTTTATTTGAAACGTTAGATTGGTCCATGACATTTACTTTTTGAAGATAATTTCATTTAAATGTTGACCGCGGCTGCGTCTTAGGTGGTCCATTCGGAAAGTCCAATTTTGGGGAACTTTTTCGAACATTTCGGCCGGAATAGCCCGAATTTCTTCGGAAATGTTGTCTTCCAAAGCTGGAATAGTTGCTGGCTTATTTCTGTAGACTTTAGACTTGACGTAGCCCCACAAAAAATAGTCTAAAGGCGTCAAATCGCATGATCTTGGTGGCCAACTTACCGGTCCATTTCTTGAGATGAATTGTTTTCCGAAGTTTTCCCTCAAAATGGCCATAGAATCGCGAGCTGTGTGGCATGTAGCGCCATCTTGTTGAAACCACATGTCAACCAAGTTCAGTTCTTCCATTTTTGGCAACAAAAAGTTTGTTAGCATCGAACGATAGCGATCGCCATTCACCGTAACGTTGCGTCCAACAGCATCTTTGAAAAAATACGGTCCAATGATTCCACCAGCGTACAAACCACACCAAACAGTGCATTTTTCGGGATGCATGGGCAGTTCTCGAACGGCTTCTGGTTGCTCTTCACTCCAAATGCGGCAATTTTGCTTATTTACGTAGCCATTCAACCAGAAATGAGCCTCATCGCTGAACAAAATTTGTCGATAAAAAAGCGGATTTTCTGCCACTGATTTTGGTAATAAAATTCAATGATTTGCAAGCGTTGCTCGTTAGTAAGTCTATTCATGATGAAATGTCAAAGCATACTGAGCATCTTTCTCTTTGACACCATGTCTGAAATCCCACGTGATCTGTCAAATACTAATGCATGAAAATCCTAACCTCAAAAGAATCACCCTTTACAATTATTTTTCGAGCTTTATGGACAGATATAGATTAAGGAACATGGTCAATAGAGCCATTGAAAAGAAAACGCCAGATACAAATCTATACACGCCTGGACTGTACATGTTTCGGTTCGGGCGAATGAACCTTTCCACAGCCTTTAGTATAGATCTGGCTGGGAGAAATAACTCAATTTTGGGCCCTTTATGCTAACTCCTTATGCACGCTCACAAAAAATCGCTTCTGTAACATATACTCCCAAACATATTTTGCTTCAAGCATATATATTTTTGGGTATTGCCCAAACATTTATATGTTTGATCTCTTCCAATATATAATATGTTTGAAAGCATATTGGTCTAAACAATATATGTTTGGGTAGTCTAAGTTCCAAACATTTTGTATTTTTGCATCCAAATTCAATAATGTTGTCTTCCAAAAAACAATATGTTATTATGTGAACATATAATATGTTTGGAAGCATTTTGCACCCAAAAATATTATATGCTTAAAAAAAATTCTCCCAAACAATATTGTGCTCAAAATTTTATTTATTTATTTATATATTTACTATCATAATGAATTATGAAAATAAACAGGTAATATAGGTGCTAACAACATAGGTTTTCTACCTGAATGCTCAAAATTTTGTTTCTGCCTAATTGTATATTCCCCCACATCTTTCTCACTTCCACGAGATTTTTTAGTTCTTAGCACCTTTTTCTGTAATACAAACATTGTAGAAGAAATTATTCAATTTTATGATTTTTTTATTTTAAATTTACCTTTTGCCTGACGGGGATTCGAACAGCGGACCACACAGTTTGTAAGGATCAAAGAAGTAGCTGATCAATTGCCCAAGGAAAAATAAAATGTTAATTTTGTAATAACAAGCAACAACCACCAACTTAGTTCAATATCGCTCCCTGTTAAATAGCGCTCCAAGCTACTAAACACATATATGTTTATAGGCTATTTCTAAATTAATATATGTTTGCATCCAAGCATATTATATTTACAAACATTTTATGTCCCAAACATAATATGTTCTAACATATTAACATATATGTCCCAAACATGTTATGCTAGTTTATGAACATTATATGCTTGCACTCAAAAATATTGTGTTTAAAAATTTGTGTTCCAAACATATAATGTTTATAGCCAAACATATGAAAAACAGTCTTTTTCATCCGTGTGGAGAAAACATTTGGGAAATTTCCTCTTACAAATTGAATCATCTTTTCTCCCACTGTACATCATCTTTTCATATAACTTACAAGTCCCTTAATCTTATTTTTATTTCGTTTTTTTACATAGTAATGCAACAACACGAAATTTATTTTTAGAAAGCTAATTTGTTAGAATTCACCTAAGTGGTGAACAGTCGAACAATGCTTATTGTTTCTACAGTCAACTTACAACAACATGTGACAACTTACAGAAACTGGTTTCCAGGATACAACAACAATTCTAACGCGTACATTAGTCGTGTTTTTCCTAGTTTTACGACGGGCTCATCGTTGCTTATTATATTTCATGTTAGCCTGATACCGAAACAGGCAATTGACGTCCAAATGCATTATATTCCAAATGTTTTCTCCATAAGGAGTTAGCAAAGAGGGCCAAAAATTGAGTTATCTCTCCCAGCCAGATCTATACTAAAGGCTGTGGAAAGGTTCATTCGCCCGAACCGAAACATGTACAGTCCAGGCGTGTATAGATTTGTATCTGGCGTTTTCTTTTCAATGGCTCTATTGACCATGTTCCTTAATCTATATCTGTCCATAAAGCTCGAAAAATAATCGTATAATTAGATATAATGCACTTGGACGTCAATTGCCTGTTTCGGTATCAGGCTAATATGAAATATAGTAAACATATATACATGTTGTGATATAAGACTTCGCCAAAAATTGTATATGCTTAAGTAAAAATATTAAAATGAGTATTCGGAGAGAAAATTCATTCGAAACCAAGAGAAAAGACATTTGAAAAAAGAGCATGAGTTTTGTTTATCATTTTCGCTTTACGGGCACATTTTTTTTTGTTTCGTCAAAACAAATCGGAACGTAGGACGAGTAAGTCAAAATATTCAAACAAAGGTAATTAAAGGGATCTTTATAAAAACTAACGAAAGGGCACTATACACCGAAAAAAAGCATGCCCGGTTCCAAAGATTGTGTTTCTACTTTAACAATTTTGGTATTGATTCCGAGCCAATGAAGCGGAGAATTCAAGTAAGGATACTTTTAAAACACAATTCTCTTTTAAATGTGGGTTTTCTGTATTTGACTCTATGAAGCAAATTTTAATTTTTCGCTTTTCCAGCTATTTTCATATGCTATAAAAAGTCGGTTAAAAACAAGACTTCTAGTAGAAATTATGTTATGTTTCAAGTAAAAACATCTTTAAAATAAAGTGTTGAAAAACATGTAGCGGCAAAACTCGAATCGGTAAAACCAGAATAACATTATAACTATTACATGTTAGCCTGATACCGAAACAGGCAATTGACGTCCAAATGCATTATATCTAATTATACAATTATTTTTCGAGCTTTATGGATCCATAAAGCTCGAAAAATAATTGTATAATTAGATAACATTATAACTTTTTTCGGTAAATTGTATAATAACATGGTGGGGAATGTTCCAAAGCAACAATTGAATAAGTTTATTTTCTTAAAAATAAATTATTAAAGAAAAGGAAAAGGGTAAACATGGCCATTTTAACACGATAATGCCAACTTTATACCGGATTTAAGAATTAAATTAAGTACAAAATTATTCGTTAATACAAATTCATATTTATTTGTATTTCTAAATTAATGGTGCTGCATGCCAGCAAACAATTGTTCACACCTAAATAAATTTATGTAAATATAATGTGCATTTGAATGGTTATCGTTAACTTTAGGATTCGATGGAAAAATATTTATATATTACTCGACTTCACATTCTTCCTTTGTAAGAGTTTTTTGAATTTCTTCGAAAATTTCAAACTTGTGTACAAAACCCTTTTTTGTTACAAATTTTTAATTTTTGCAATAAAAAATAATATATGATTTGAAATAAGTCCATTTCGTTTATATCAAGCACTCTTCTTTTCTGAATTTAAGTCTTTTATAAGACGCACTTTACAGTTTCGTAGTAAAAAGTTAATATAGTAGTATGTAATGTTGAACACCTTTTCGCGATATTCCGAACGTATTTGGAATATACGTAAAACAAGTATATACGGCCGTAAGTTCGGCCAGGTCGAAGCTTATGTACCCTCCATCATGGATTGCGTAGAAACTTCTTCTAAACACTGCCATCCACAATCGAATTACTTAAGTTGCGGTAACGCTTGCCGATGGCAAGGTATCTTAAAACCTCCTAACACCATCTTCTAAATTGTATGTAAGTCCATACGTGGTATATATTAAATCAAAAAATATCGATCCAATACGTATATAATTCAGTTTGACAAAGTAGACATACAAGTTTGACAAAATTTTCTACAGAAATAAAATTTTAACAAAATTTTCTATAGAAATAAAATTTTTACAAAATTTTCTATAGAAATAAAAATTTTGACAAAATTTTCTATAGAAGGAAAATTTTCACAAAAATTACTACAGAAATAAAATTTTAACAAAATTTTCTATAGAAATAAACTTTTGACAAAATTTTCTATAGAAATAAAATCTTGGTAGATTATGTTTGGCTCGAGTGGCAACCATGATTATGAACCGAATAAAATTTGAACAAAATTTTCTATAGAAATAAAATCTTGACAATGATGAAAATTTTATTATGAACCGAAAAAATTTTAAGAAAATTTTCTCTAGAAATAAAATTTTGACAAAATTTTCTATAGAAATAAAATATTGGTAGATTATTTTTGGCTCTAGTGGCAACCATGATTATGAACCGATATTGACCAATTTTTGTGTGATTGGACCAATTTTGGTATGGTTGTTAGCGACCATATGCTAACACCACGTTCCTAATTTGAACCGGATCGGATGAATTTTGCTCCTCCAAGAGGCTCCGGAGGTCAAATCTGGAGAACGTCTTATATGGGGGCTATATATAATTATGGACCGATATGGACCAATTCTGGCACGGTTGTTAAAGATCATATACTAACACCATGTTCCAAATTACAACCGGATTGGATGAAATTTGCTTCTCTTGGAGACTTCGCAAGCCAAATCTGGGTATCGGTTTATATGGGGGCTATATATATTTAAGGACCGATGTGGACCAATTTTAGCATGGTTGTTAGAGACCATGTACCAACACCATGTACCAAATTTCAGGCGGATCGGATGAAATTTGCTTCTCTTTGAGGCTTCGCAAGCCAAATCTGGAGATCGGTTTATATGGGGGCTATATATAATTATCTACCGATGTGGACCAATTTTGGCATGATTGTTAGAAACCATATACCAACACCATGTACCAAATTTCAGCCGGATCGGATGAAATATGCTTCTCTTAGAGGCTCCACAAGCCAAATCTGGGGATCGGTTTATATGGGGGCTATATATAATTATGGACCGATGTGGACCAGTTTTTGCATGGTTGTTAGAGACCATATACAACATCATGTACCAAATTTCGTCCGGATCGGATGAAATTTTCTTCTCTTTGAGGCTCCATAAGCCAAATCTGAGATCGGTTTATATGGGGACTATATATAATTATGGACCGATGTGGACCAATTTTTGCATGATTGTTAGAGACCATATACCAACATCATGTACCCAATTTCAGCCGGATCGGATGAAATATGCTGCTCTTAGAGGCTCCACAAGATACATCTGGGGATCGGTTTATATGGGGGCTATATATAATTAAGGACCGATATGGACCAATTTTTGCATGGTTGTTAGAGACCATATACCAACACCATGTACCAAATTTCAGCCGGATCGGATAAAATATGCTTCTTTTAGAGGCTCCACAAGCCAAATCTGAGGGTCCCTTTATATGGGGGCTATACGTAAAAGTGGACCTATATGGCCCATTTTCAATACCTTCCGACCTACATCGATAACAACTACTTGTGCCAAGTTTCAAGTCGATAGCTTGTTTCGTTCGGAAGTTAGCGTGATTTCAACAGACGGAAGGACGGACATGCTTAGATCGACTCAGAATTTCACCACGACCCAGAATATATATACTTTATGGGGTCTTAGAGCACTATTTCGATGTGTTACAAACGGAATGACAAAGTTAATATACCCCCATCCTACGATGGATGGTATAACAAATGGTGTCGGTCGAAGCAGGGATCGAACCCAGGACCCTTCGCATGCAAGGCGGACGTACCAACCACCAACAAATGTATGTTTAACAATATTATGTTGTTAAACAATGTTATGTTTGCATCGGCTCGTCGGCGCCGCAAGCTATGCTATATAAATATGACTTATGACGATAATTATCTCTTGATGACCATAACAGCTACGTAGCCCAGTGGTTAGTGTGCTGGCTTACAAACTGTGTGGTCCGCTGTTCGAATCCCCGTCCGGCAAAAGGTAAAATTTAAAAAATATATAAAATTTAATAATTTCTTTTACAATGTTTGTATAACAGAAAAAGGTGCTATGAACTAAAAAACTCGTGGAAGTGAGAAAATGTGAGGGAATATATAATTAGGCAGAAAAAAAATTTGAGCCCAATCATCTATGGATTTGGATGGAAAAATACATAGTGTTTGGAACTTAGACTACCCAAACATATTATATTGTTTAGACCAATATGCTTTCAAACATATTATATATTGGAAGAAATCAGATATATAAATGTTTGGGCAATACCCAAAAATGTATATGCTTGAAGCAAAATGTTGGGAGTATATGTTACAGAAGCGATTTTTTTTAGGGTGTACATTTTTATACCCACCACCATAGAATGGTGACGGGGGTATAATACGTTTGTCATTCCGTTTGTAACACATCGAAATATCGATTTCCGACTATATAAAGTATATATATTCTTGATCAGGGAGAAATTCTAAGATGATATAGCCATGTCCGTCTGTCTGTCTGTCTGGCTGTCTGTCTGCTGTAATCACGCTACAGTCTTCAATAATAACGCAATCGTACTGAAATTTCGCACAAACTCGTCTTTTGTCTGCAGGCAGGTCAAGTTCGAAGATAGGCTATATCGGTCCGAGTTTTGATATAGTCCCCATATAAACCGACCTCCCGATTTGGGGTCTTGGGCTTATAAAAACTAAGACGATATAGCCATGTCTATCCAATTTGCCTGAAATTGGAAATCTAGAGGTATTTTATGACCACAAAGAGGTGTGCCAAAAATGGTGAGTATCGGTCCATGTTTTGGTAGAGCCCCCATATAGACCGATCTCCCGATTATATTTCTAGGACTTCTAGAATCGGTATTTTCTATCCAATTCGCCTGAAATTGGAAATCTAGAGGTATTTTAGCATCATAAAGAGGTGTGCCAAAAATGGTGACTATCGGTTGATGGTTAGGTATTGCCCCCATATAGACCCATTTCCCGATTTTACTTCTTGTGCTTCTAGAATCCGTAGTTATTATCCAATTCGGTTGAATTTTGAAATCCAGAGATATTTTAGGACCATAAAGAGGTGTGCTAAAAATGGTGAGTATCGGTTAAGGTTTGGGGTCTTGGGGTCTTGGGCTTATATAATCCGTAGTTTTTATCCAATTTGCCGGAAATTGGAAATCCAGAGGTATTTTAGAACAATAAAGAGGTGTGCCGAAAATGGTGAGTATCGGTCCATGTTTTGGTATAGCCCCCATATAGACCGATCTCCAGTTTTTACTTCTTTGGCGTCTAAAATCTGTAGTTTTTATCCAATTTGCCTGAAATTAGAAATCTAGAGGTATTTTAAAACCCTAAAGAGGTGTGCTGCAAATTATGAGTATCGGACCATGTTTTTATATAGCCCCCATATAGACCGATCTCCAATTTGAGGCAAGTTGGATAAAAACTACGGTTTTAGGACCATAAAGAGGTGTGCTAAAAATGGTGAGTATCGGTTAAGGTTTTGGTATATCCATATAGACCGATCTCCCGATTTGGGGTCTTGGGCTTATATAATCCGTAGTTTTTATCCAATTTGCCGGAAATTGGAAATCTAGAGGTATTTTAGGACCATAAAAGGTATGCCGAAAATGGTGAGTATAGGTCCATATTTTGACATAGCCATCAGATAGACCGATCTCTCGATATTACTTTTTGGGCTTCTAGAAACCGTAATTGTTGTCCACTTTGCCTGAAATCGAAAAGTTTTTAGGAATATAAATTGGTGTGTAAGAAATGATTTTATTTTTTAGGCTTCTAGAATCCGTAATTTTTATCCAATATGCCTGAAATGAGAAATCTACAGGTATTTTAGGACCTTAAATATGAGAGCCGAAAATGGCGTGTACTTCTTGGACTTTTAGAAACCATAGTTTTTATCAAATTTGCATGAAATTTTAATTCTAGAAGTATTTTAGGAACATAAAGAGGTGTGCCGAAAATGGTGAATATCGGTCCATGTGCACTGATAATGAAAATTGCTTGAAACTGGATTATAGTTTCCAGATTTTACTTCTGGTAATCATTTTAATAATGGGTGTACAAATCTACAGATGTTAGATTTTAAATCAAGGCGTTATTTCATTTTCATTTCATTTTCTTGCACACGATGTTTATGATTCCTCTAAAACTCAAACAAACATGGTTCTTATAAATCCAGAATCTGATCTAGTAAAATCTTTGAATTTATCTTCGGGAAGTGTACTGGTTGAACTGATCTGATTGTCACCAAATTCCCCTGAAATTTTCACAGGAAACTACAATATTTGATTCATGGTGGTGGGTATTTATATACTTGTTTTCTCTACCTTTACTCGAACCCGGATTGTGTGCTCTATTGCCATAACAACATCTTACGATTATTTAAGTCTGGCCATGGTCAAATAAAAACGAACGCCGTGCATGAAATCGTGAACGTCCGTAGAAGAAGCCGTGTCTAATTTAGTAGATTTATTCAAATTGGAATTTTATTCGAATATAGTTCTTCATAGTTGAAAGTTCTCTAGGATCTAATCTACTTCAATCGTTTACAACCTTGTAACAAACTGTCAAATTCTAATGAGAAGCTTAGCCCTTCTCCATACTGGCTTTACACTCATTTTCGAGACAGGTAATCTTGTTCACCATTCTTTTTTGGAAACTTAAATAATATGTATACCATGCGCCACACTGTGGAACAAGGTATTATAAGTTAGTGCATATGTTTGCAACACCCAGAAGGAGACGAGATAGACACATGGTGTCTTTGCAAAAATGCTCAGGGTGAGCTCTTGAGTCGATATAGCGATGTCCGTCTGTCCGTGAACACATTTTTGTAATCAAAGTCTAGGTCGCAGTTTTAGTCCAATCGACTTCAAATTTGGCACAAGTATGTGTTTTTGCTCAGAATAGACCCTATTGATTTTGAAAGAAATCGGTTCAGATTTAGATATAGCTCCCATATATATATTTCGCCCGATATAGACTTTTATTGCCCCAGAAGCCAGAGTTTTACCCTAATTTGTTTAAAATTTTGCACAAGAAGAACAATTAGTACTATAGTCAAGTGTGCCAAATTTTATTGAAATCGGTTCAGATTTAGATATAGCTCCCATATATATCTTTCGCCCTATATGGACTAATACGGTCCCAGAAGCCAGAGTTTTACCACAATTTGGTTGAAATTTTGCACAGGGAGTAGAACTAGCATTGTAGCTATGCGTGACAAATTTGGTTAAAATCGGTTCAGATTTAGATATAGCTCCCATATATAGCTTTCGCCCGATATACACTCATATGACCACAGAGGCCAATTTTTTACTCCGATTTAGTTGAAATTTTGCACAGGGAGTAGAATTGGCATTGTTGCTATGCGCGTCAAATTTGGTTGAAATCGGTTCAGATTTAGATATATCTCCCATATATAGCTTTCACTCGATTTACACTCATATGACCACAGAGGCCAATTTTTAACTCCGATTTAGTTAAAATTTTGCACAGGGAGTAGAATTAGCATTGTTGCTATGCGTGCCAAATTTGGTTGAAATCGGTTCAGATTTAGATATAGCTCCCATATTTATGTTTTTCTGATTTCGACAAAAATGGTCAGAATACCAACATTTTCCTTGTAAAATCGCCACTGCTTAGTCGAAAAGTTGTAAAAATGACTCTAATTTTCCTAAACTTCTAATACATATATATCGAGCGTTAAATCATAAATAAACTTTTGTGAAGTTTCCTTAAAATTGCTTCAGATTTAAACGTTTCCCATATTTTTTTACTAACATTGTGTTCCACCCTAGTGCATTAGCCGAATTAAATTTTGAGTCTATAGATTTCTTAGAAGTCTATCAAATTCTGTCCAGATCGAGTGATATTTAAATGTATGTATTTGGGACAAACCTTGATATATAGCCCCCAACACATTTAACGGATGTGATATGGTATCGAAAATTTAGATCTACAAAGTGGTGCAGGGTATAATATAGTCGGCCCCGCCCGACTTTAGACTTTCCTTACTTGTTTTTTACTAACATTGTGTTCCACGCTAGTGCATTTGCCGACTTAAATTTTGAGTCTATAGATTTTGTAGAAGTCTATCAAATTCTGTCCAGATCGAGTGATATTTAAATGTATGTATTCGGGACAAACCTTTATATATAGCCCCCAACACATTTGACGGATGTGATATGGAATCGAAAATTTATATCTACAAAGTGGTGCAGGGTATAATATAGTCGGCCCGCCCTACTTTAGACTTTCCTTACTTGTTTATTTTTCGCTTACGGAGTACAAACCGTGAACATTTCGTTTCGGTTTTTCGTGAAAGTTTCCGTTTCATTTTCTTACCGCCCGTTCACGTTTTTGGAACATAATTTTTTCTATTAGCTCTATATACTGCTTTGATAATATATCACAATATGAGAATTTTAAGCTAGATATTTTAAAGAATTCTCATATTTGGCTCGGAATTTGTTCAAAGTAACATCCTTATTTAGTGTTGCCAAAGGAAATTTTCGGTTTACCCTACAAGGCCAAAAAGTTCCCTACATTCCCAAAAAATGTACCCAACAATTTCCCCTACAACATTTTTCGTTAAAAAATTAATAAAAAATGTGGTTATATGTGCTTTATTATCTTTAAACTTATGAAAATGCAATGTATATTACGTAAAAATAAAGTTGTAGTCAATCTAAAAATGCATTAATCTCAAAAATAGTATAGCTCCTTAGAGGAATTAAATTTTTTTAGATACGTAGTCTGTCATTTGAAAGTCACGTCATGTCTTTATTGTTGGCCTATTGCATGTACTTCATATTCAGCAAAGAACATACTAAGATGTACTTCAAAATTGTTCATTAATTTGGGTAGATCACTCTTTTTACGCAAAATAACTTATAATATAAGTTATATTTTTTGGCGAAAGATTTTTTATGTGAAGCTTCGATTAACCATGTTTCTCAATGCAGTGTATTCACACTTCATTTATCGTACTTCACTTCATTGACCAAACCTTTACAGATCTCCTTTGCAAGTCATTCCTACTAGTGCTAGACCGAAGCTTTTTTTGCCGAAGCCGATGTTCGGCAAAAAAAGCAATAATCGGCCGAAGCCGAAACCTATTATTTTCATCAAATTTGTAATTGAAGAAATTTTGTGTGTTTTAGTTCAATATTAGAATATTTTTTCAACAAATGCATAAATACAATAAAAGGTAATTCAGTCCTGTAGTTTGATATTATGACAAAAACTGATTTTTTTATATTTTTACGTTTTATTTGTACTGGGTGTTTTGACTGAGACAAATTCAAGACTTGGACAAATCAATATCAAATAAATTATTCAAAAAGCTTCGGCTTCGGTTAATCGGGCTCTTGATGCCGGAGGCCGATTATCGATTTTTGGATGTATGCCGTATGGAAAAGTCTGCCCCTACCTCCCTACAAAATATTAGAAAAAACCTACATGTAGTAGGGAATTTCCCCTACTTTTGGCAACACTGTCCTTACTGGCATACACACAGCTAAACGCCTAACGTCCTTACTGGTCCTATAACATATAAGGGCGACAATGACTTAAATAATAGAGTTTTCATAACTACAGGCGATGACAGACAAAGGCGATGTGTTGTTGCATTTTTTGTTTTTTCAACATTGCTCTGAGTGTCCTAAAGGATCAGCTGCGCGTATGTATTACTCTGAAAACCTCGAGCGGTGGGCTATGAGTTTATGCAAGCATGGCAAAACAATTTCCGTGAATCGTGAATGGGTAAATCCAACATTCACTGGCTTTAGAATGTTTGCTTGTGGTTTTCATTATAAAATATGGATTATACCAGAAAGTGTCCAGCATTCAAAGGGGAAATTACCTAAACAGAATGCTCGATGAGTTCTTCCACAGAAGTTGAGTAATAATCCACACTGTGGAAAAGGGTTTTATAAGTTATTGCTTATGATAGACACATGGTGTCTTTGGCAATATTGCTCAGGATCGGTACCTGAGTCGATACAGCCATGTTTGCCTGTCTGTGAACACATTTTTATAATCAAAGTCCAGGTCGGCTCAAATTTATCCATATTTATACCCTGCGCCACACTGTGCAACAGGGTATTATAAGTTAGTGCATATGTTTGCAACACCAAGAAGGAGACGAGATAGACACATGGTGTCTTTGGCAAAAATGCTAAGGGTGGGCTCCTGAGTCGATATAGCGATGTCAGTCTGTCCATGAACACATTTTTGTAATCAAAGTCTAGGTCGCAGTTTTAGTCCAATCGACTTCAAATTTGGCACAAGTATGTGTTTTGGCTCAGAATAGAAATCCATTGATTTTGGAAGAAATCGGTTCAGATTTAGATATAGCTCCCAATTTGGTTGAAATTTTGCACTAGGAGTACAATTAGTAGTGTAGTCAAGTGGGCCAAATTTTATTGAAATTGGTTCAGATTTAGATATAGCTCCCACATATAGCTTTCGCCCGATTTACACTCATATGACCACAGAGGCCAAATTTTAACTCCGATTTAGTTGAAATTTTGCACAGGGAGTAGAATTAGAATTGTAGTTATGCGTGCCAAATTTGGTTGAAATCGGTTCAGATTTAGATATATCTCCCATATATATGTTTTTCTGATTTCGACAAAAATGGTCAAAATACCAACATTTTCCTTGTAAAATCGCCACTGCTTAGTCGAAAAGTTGTAAAAATGACCCTAATTTTCCTAAACTTCTAATACATATATATCGAGCGTTAACTCATAAATAATCTTTTACGAAGTTTCCCTAAAATTGCTTCAGGTTTAAATGTTCCCGTGTAAAAATTGAGAGATCTAATCATGTCTAATAATATCAAAGTATATATAATTATATCTGCTCAGATATGGTTGTAGATATAAATAGATCTACGGAGATATGTTATGTATAGTGTTATATATGATTAGATCTGATTCAAGATCTAATTATATATGTTGTTATATCTATTTATATCAGTCATATCTGGTAAGATCTAATTGTATATCTTGATATATGACATCATATCTAATTATATATACTATATATAGCACCATATCTAATTATATATATATATCGCATTAAATCATGAACCAGTTCTGTAACACGGATAAAAAACTATTTGTATATGTTTGTGTTTAAAAATAATGTGTTTGTTACGAGAATATTAACGTGATATACTTGGTTACAAGCACGTATGTTTGGTCGCACATCAAAACAAGTGGTGAACATAACCAAACAATCTTTATATGTTGCGACAGTTTCAAGAAACCCTTTTAAATATCATTTTAAAGTGTCTTCATAAAATGCTTAACTTTCAGACACAACTGTCTTTTTGTTTTCAAAAATCTCACCCCATAACTATCACCATTAGCAACGCCTGTGTTATTAAATTTGAAAAAAAAAATATATATCAAATATTTGATAATGCGAGTTTGATATTTTTATTTCATATAAAAATCTAATGTCTTCTCATAACTACGTCCAGTGACGAGGTAAGTTTTGTGTTTTGTTATTATCTATATATAAATATAAAAATAAATGGTTTTTCTTTCAGGAAAATGAAATTGAGTTTCTGCAAAAGAACATAAGGGAGACGGAGGATCAACTAGAAGCTCCAATACAAAGCCAGGCTTTACCAGAAATTACGGTAGAGCAATCCGTCCAATGTAGTGATGATGAGGAGAGTTTCTTGGCAGCAATTTTGATGAAAAGGTAAGTATCAAGAGCAAATCTAATAGTTGTCAAAAGTGTTTTGTTGGACCTACTTTTACTTTTTTTGAAACAATGAATTTAGACAAAATTATATATTTTGCAATGCTCTGGATGCTTCCCATCCATAGGTTGATAAGATTTGATAGAAATATAAATGTTTTGTGGAATAATGAATAAAATGATTTCAACATAACCATGAATAATTAAGTAATTTTATTTTTGTTTCTTTACAGATGATATGTTTTGGGAATAACATATATTGTCGTGCCATCATTCACAACATGGCATTGGGGACGTTCCGCAAGGCTTCGCATGTGGTTCGCAAGTTGCTGGAAGGCGTATTCAAACGAAATGTACTTAAGAAAGCCACCCTCACTGGACAACCCCCAAGGGCACAGGGTTTGGAGAGACAGTTAGAACCCGTTTTTGCCCTAAATTACAGGGCCAGAGAAGCTATTGTTGGTAAGTATACCCTTATACCAAATCTATAAATTTCAAATTAACTGATAAATCTTTTTCTGTCTTTAGATTTTTGATTCCGGGTTGCGAAAGAGCGGAATTGGGAGCCACAATCGAAAAAAAACGTCGAGAGGGCAATGTCCCAACGTCTTGGCGAGATCAAACGACAAAAGTAGTAAATAGACCACTATTGTTTAACTTTTTCGTTTTTTGTTTTTAATGAATTCTAAAACGTAAGTTATTTAACATACATAAAATGTACGATCTCAATAGTAATTTAAATAATACAGTTTTACCATTATTAATATAGTATATTATATAATTCGTTTTATTAAATAGGGTAATATTATATGTAACGGGGAAGTGTTACAATTTGTAGATAAAATTATATATAATTAGATATATTAACATCTAATTATATCAGATTAGATATAATTAGATGTGGGACAAATTTGAGATCTGGTCAGATCTAACTCCTTTAGAATTAGATCTGATCAGATATTACCATTTTTCGGATCTGACCATATCTGCCTAGATATACTACCGTATCTAATCAGATATGGCGGCAGATCTAATAATATCTGGTCAGATCCACCAATTTTTACACGGGTCCCCATATTTTTTTACTAACATTGTTTTCCACCCTAGCGCATTAGCCGACTTAAATTTTGAGTCTATAGATTTTGTAGAAGTCTATCAAATTCTGTCCAGATCGAGTGATATTTAAATGTATGTATTTGGGACAAACCTTTATATATAGCCCCCAATACATTTGACGGATGTGATATGTTATCGAAAATTTAGATCTACAAAGTGGTGCAGGGTATATGTTAATATAGTCGGCCCCGTCCGACTTTAGACTCTCATTACTTGTTTTCTTGTAAAATCGCCACTGCAAAAAAGAAAGCTTTTAAAAATGACTAAAACTTTCATATACCACTAATACATATCTATCGACCGATAAATCGTAAAGGCACTTTTGCAAAATTCCATAAAAATGGCTTTAGATTCCTAGAAAAAAAGCGTCGCCAAAAAAGTAATGAAAATGTTCTTTTTGGATCCGGAAGTGGTGCAAAATTGACGCAGAAGCGATGAATTTAACATGGGCTTGTCATAGGATGGAAGTCCTCCATTTCAACAGCCGTTGTACTGAATTGGCATCACTTCTTTAGGCATGATCCGAATTCAATGTTTTGGATGTAAATTAAAGAATTCTGTGATATTTTGTCAAATAAATAATTTTTATAATTTTTTATAATTTTTAATGGATTCTAACGCTTGTCGGAAACGTTTGACCTTAAATATTTTCACAAATGCACAATTTTTTCAAATTGGACATTTTCTTAGACAAAATTTAAATAATTTTATGAATTCGTACTCTGTTTTTATCCTATTTGAAACAAAAAAAGTTAAAATTACCCATTAAAAGTATGAAAAAACCAAGTTATAAAAAAATTGAATTAAAATAACTTCCTGGGTAGTTAAAATAAAGAACATCATTGGGAGTGCATCTTCTGGAAGTGCTTTTAAAGTTGTGTCTTTGGAAGAACTTCCAAATTTTTTTTTGCTGGGTTTCAATATTACCTATATTTGTTTACTAACATTGTGCTCTGGCCTAGGGCATTAGCCTATTCAAATTTTAACTCTAGGGATTTTCTTTTTCTGTCTTAAAAATGTTGTCCAAATTCGTTCAGATTTAAACAAATGTATATGGGAAGATAAATCCAACACATTTCAAGGATTTAAAATGGTATCGAAAATGTACATCTACAAAGTGGTGCAGGGTATAATATGGTCGGTCACGCCAGACTTTAGATCTTCCTTACTTGTTACATCTAATTATATGACTAATATCTAATAAAATATAAATGTATATCTTCATACATGTTATCATATCCAAGTACATATACCATATATTGCACCATATCTAATCGTACATTTATATGGGTTGTGGCCATAAATCAAATATTTCAAGCCTTTAAAATATATTTTTACAATATCTGCATTTCAGTCCATAATTTGCACGTTTTCCAATCAAATTAAATGTGGTTTTGACAACGGTACTTGCGGAATTTCGAACATTTTGCGTAAATTAATTGCGCCCTCTGCCATCTTCAGATTGTTCATTATTTACTTGTGCAATTTTTGCCAATACACCATTGTGAGACTCAAAAAGAAATGCAGACGTGGCTCACAGTGGGCCCCATCTTTCTACATTCAGCCACATATTCAATAATTGATGCACGTTAATGTGCGTGAAGATAAATTGTAAATTTAACTAGCCGAGATACAAATTAGGTAGTTTTTGCCTGCGCACCTAATGGGTTAATTAACAGGTTGGCTGATAAGTCCCCGGTCTGACACATAGATGGCGTCGCAACCTTCAAATGACTCGTGTCAAAATTTGACGTCAATTAGTTTGTAAGATAGAGCGTCTTTTGGGAAGCAACTTTTGTTATTGTGAAAAAAAATGGAAAAAAGGAATTTCGTGTTTTGATAAAATACTGTTTTCTGAAGGGAAAAAATACGGTGGAAGCAAAAACTTGGATTGATAATGAGTTTCCGGACTCTGCCCCAGGGAAATAAACAATAATTAATTGGTATGCAAAATTCAAGCGTGGTGAAATGAGCACAGAGGACGGTGAACGCAGTGGACGGCCGAAAGAGGTGGTTAACGACGAAAACATCAAAAAATCCACAAAATGATTTTGAATGACCGTAAAATGAAGTTGATCGAGATAGCAGAGGCCTTAAAGATATCAAAGGAACGTGTTGGTCATATCATTCATCAATATTTGGATATGTGGAATCTCTGTGCAAAATGGGTGCCGCGCGAGCTCACATTTGACGATTTGAGCGGTGTTTGCAGCTGTCAACTCGTAATACACCCGAGTATTTCCATCGATATGTGACAATGGATGAAACATGGCTCCATCAATACACTCCTGAGTCCAATCGACAGTCGGCTGAGTGGACAGCGACCGGTGAACCGTCTTCGAAGCGTGGAGAGACTCAAAAGTCCGGTGGCAAAGTAATGGCCTCTGTTTTTTGGGATGCGCATAGAATAATTTTTATCGATTATCTTGAGATGGGAAAAACCATCAACCATTGAAGGTCGAAATCGCGGCAAATCCGCCACATATGAAAAAGTGTTGTTCCACCAAGACAACGCACCGTGCCACAAGTCATTGAGAACGATGGCAAAAATTCATGAATTGGGCTTGGAATTGCTTCCCCACCCACCGTATTCTCCAGATCTGGCCCCCAGCGACTCTTTCTTGTTCTCAGACCTCAAAAGGAAGCTCGAAGGGAAAAAATTTGGCTGCAATGAAGAGGTGATCGCCGAAACTGGGGCCTAGTTTGAGGCAAAACCGAAGGAGTACTACCAAAATGGTATCAAAAAATTGGAAGGTCGTTATAATCGTTGTATCGCTCTTGAAGGGAACTATGTTGAATAATAAAACCGAATTTTTGACAAAATTTTCTACAGAAATAAAATTTTAACAAAATTTTCTATAGAAATAAAATTTTCACAAAATTTACTATAGAAATAAACTTTTGACAAAATTTTCTATAGAAATAAAATCTTGGTAGGTTATTTTTGGCTCGAGTGGCAACCATGATTATGAACCGAATAAAATTTGAACAAAATTTTCTATAGAAATAAAATTTTGACAAAATTTTCTATAGAAATAAAATTTTGGTAGATTATTTTTGGCTCTAGTGGCAACTATGATTATGAACCGATATGGACCAATTTTTGTGTGATTGGACCAATTTTGGTATGGTTGTTAGCGACCATATACTAACACCACGTGCCTAATTTGAACCGGATCGGATGAATTTTGCTCCTCCAAGAGGCTCCGGAGGTCAAATCTGGAGAATGTTTTATATGGGGGCTATATATAATTATGGACCGATATGGACCAATTCTGGCACGGTTGTTAAAGATCATATACTAACACCATGTTCCAAATTACAACCGGAGTGGATGAAATTTGCTTCTCTTGGAGACTTCACAAGCCAAATCTGGGGATCGGGTAAAATGGGGGCTATATATAATTATGAACGGATGTGGACCAATTTTTGCATGGTTGTTAGAGACCATATACCAATATCATGTACCAAATTTCAGGCGGATCGGATGAAATTTGCTTCTCTTTGAGGCTCCGCAACCCAAATCTGGAGATCCGTTTATATGGGGTCTATATATAAATATGGACCGATGTGGACCAATTTTTGCATGGTTGTTAGAGACCATATACCAACATCATGTACCAAATTTCAGCCGGATCGGATGAAATATGCTTCTCTTAGAGGCTCCACAAGCCAAATCTGGGGATCGGTTTATATGGGGGCTATATATAATTATGGACCGATGTGAACCAATTTTTGCATGATTGTTAGAGACCATATACCAACACCATGTACCAAATTTCAGCCGGATCGGATGAAATTTGCTTCTCTTTTAGACTCCGCAAGCCAAATCGGGGGATCGGTTTATATGGGGGCTATATATAATTATGGACCGATGTGGACCAATTTTTGCATGGTTGTTAGAGACCATATACCAACACCTATACCAAATTTCAGCCGGATCGGATGAAATATGCTTCTATTAGAGGCTCCACAAGCTAAATCTGAGGGTCCCTTTATATGGGGGCTATACGTAACAGTGGACCGATATGGCCCATTTTCAATACCATCCGACCTACATTGATAACAACTACTTGTGCCAAGTCTCAAGTCGATAGCTTGTTTCGTTCGGAAGTTAGCGTGATTTCAACAGACGGACGGACGGACATGCTTAGATCGACTCAGAATTTCACCACGACCTAGAATATATATACTTTATGGGGTCTTAGAGCAATATTTCGATGTGTTACAAACGGAATGACAAAGTTAATATACCCCCATCCTATGATGGAGGGTATAAAAAAGTCATAACATTATACATATTTGCAAATTTTATTATAACTTGATGGGGAATAGCCCAAAGCAAATTTTCACAATGTTTGTATTCCTTAAAATGGATTATTAAAGAAAAGTAATCGTGAAAAGATTACGATTTTAGCGGCTAAACTCGAACTTAATACCCACCTTTAGATATGAAAACAACTTTTGTTTCCATCCAATTTCCCGGAATATATGCCAAGTTAATACAGCATATATATACACGCAAAGAAATAATTCTTTCCTCTTAATCGAATTTTTAGACAAACAAAGATCCCTACTCATTTGCTTTTCGCTGTAAGTAAGTTTTATTTGGAAGAAAAGTATATACGTTTACTCTTTTCCAGGATGTAAAAACAATTTCATAAAGACTAACTCAAAAAAAAACAATCTTTTCTGGCTAATTGCATTTTCCCTCATATCTTTCTCACTTCCACGAGATGTTTATACCCTAAACCACATAGTGGTCAGGGTATAATAACTTTGATCTGCCAAAAAATGTGCCTACAAGAAATATTGATTTTAGACCCCATAAAATATATACCGATCGACTCAGAATCTCCTCCTGAGTCGATCTAGCGCTTGGTGTCCGTCTGTCCGTCCATGCATTTGTTGCTCGCAGGATTCCGGTCGCAATTATTAACCGATTTTGATGAAATTCGGTATATGGCGTTCTTCTGGACCAAGGACGAACGCTATTGAATTTGGGAAAAATCGGATCATATATATGTATCGCCCGATTTCGATAAATGGGGTCATATTGCGTTCATTTACAAACCGATCGACGTCAAATTTGCCACAAAGTAATCTAATTGACCACCATTTAAGTGTGCAAAATTTCATGGTATTCGGTTCAAATTTAGATATAGATCCCATATATACTCGTATTTATCGCCTGATTTTCCCAAATTTGGCCGTAAGTTCCTTATTTATCAACCGATCTTAGTTGGCCAAATCTAATTTTCTATACTCCTTACTATATGCGCAGAAACTCGTCGAAATCGGTTCAGATTTAGCTATAGCTTCCATATATATGTATTGCCCGATTTTAACAAATTTGGTTATAAATTTATTAATTACCAACCGATCTTACTCAAATTTGGCTTACTCTAATATTCTATAGTACTGACTATATTTGCAAAATATAATCCAAATCGGTTCAGATTTAGATATAGCTCCCATATATATGTAGCGCCCGATTTTGAAAAATTTGCCTTTATAACCTTATTTTTGACCATAGTGGCCTCATTTATTAACCAACAAGGTAGTCTCCTGATATATCAACCAAACCTGGAAAACATAATCCAAATCGGTTCAGATTTAGATATATCCCAAATATATATGTATCACCCATTTTTCAAAAGTTTTCCATTATAACTTTATTTCTGGCCATAATAGTCTTATTTATTACCCGATCTTAATTAAATTGAGCACAAGGTAACATTTTAGGGTTTCAACCAAACCTGAATAATATCATCCAAATCGGTTCAGATTTAGATATAGCTCCCATATTACATCGCTCGATTTTCCCAAATTTGGCCATAATACTCTAATTTAGTAATCAATGCTATTCAAGTTTCAAATTTTTATATATTATCCGATCATATTTAGACTTACATGTATCTCTTACATTATAATATTGCCCGATTTTCACGAATTTACATTTATTACCCACATTCATTTAGCGATTTCCTCTTTTTTTAATAATGGACTCAATACCAGTTATATACTAAATCTGTAGGCGCAAAATCAACTATAGCTACAAGTATATATAAAATTAGACATTTCTGCTCAGATTGTGTCAAAAATCCCATAAAAATTTACCCCTTAATGTTCTTAAATATGAAAATGCGGTTTATCTCTCAAACCTATACCAATGTTACCCCAAAAATGCTTATGTTTACACAGAAAAAAATTTTACGAAAATTTTTCCAATTAAAATCTTAATTGAATTTTAAAACATATTCAATTAAAAATTTAATTGAAACAACAAATGTTTTAATTGAAATAAAAATCAATCACACAAATTAATAGTATCAATTAACTTTTTAATTGGATCAATTAATTTTTTAATTGATACTATCATTGCTGTGATTGAAGACATTTCAATTAAAAAAATAATTGGATCAATTAATATCGTGATAGAATCAGAATTTTTTTGAGTGTACTAATTCAGTAGGGGTGGTTTAGGGTATGATATAGTCGGCCCCGCCGTACTTTCTACTTTACTCATTTGTTTTTTATTAGTTCTGAGCACCTTTTTCTGTAATACAAATAATGTAGAAGATATTATTCGATTTTATAATTTTTTTACCTTTCG
Organism: Haematobia irritans; assembly: GCF_050003625.1. Classification (NCBI taxonomy): domain Eukaryota; kingdom Metazoa; phylum Arthropoda; class Insecta; order Diptera; family Muscidae; genus Haematobia; species Haematobia irritans. Next base: position 91,683,402 of record NC_134400.1, on the reverse strand, counting down.
CCTGGGTTGATAATCGAACCGCAGACCATAAAATTTGTAAGCCAAAGCATTATCTACTGGGCTACGTAGCTGTTATTGTCATCAACAGTCAAACATTTATATTTATATAGCATCGTTTTCGGCGCCCGCGTGCCGATTAAACAAATTTTATTTAACAAAAACATACATTTAGTTGTGCACCACGGATCAATGGCTAGCACGTCCGCCTTGCATACCAAGGGTCGTGGGTTTGATCTCTGCTTCGACCGAACACCAAAAAGTTTTTTTTCTTTTTTTTACATATATTCCAGATATGTTCGGAAGATTCCGAAAAGATGTTCAATATATTAAAAATTTTGTAACAAACGATTTTTTTGGGTGATAAAAGTTTAAAATTTTCGAAGAAATTCAAAATCTCTAACAGAAGAAAAATGTTTTCGGTACACGTTTTCCAAACGAACGATGCTCTATGGTACTTTCGGAAGATGGTTTAACCGTCTGATTTCCAGGAAAATGTGTGTCCAGTAGAACCTCCAGCGTCTCCTTGCAGGACGTTCTCCAATGACCCCCGATGTTTTGTGCTCATATTTGTTTCTGGGGCTATGAAGCTATTTTGATTAGCTTCATACTTATCATCGCTTGTCTTAACAAGGCTATATTGGTAAGGTTTCTTCTCAGCTGCTCGCCATCTTTGAAATTTTATTTGATATCATTTTGGTCTCATTAATTCATACCAACCCAGAGAAAATGTACAGCCGATGTTGTGCATTGAAATGCATTTGATATAATGCCACAAGCCTTGTCCGAGGATTTTGTTGGAATTATGATGCGTAAATGGAAATCTCATGATTTATTCAGACGTTTATTTACCCACAACGATGAGTAAGTTGCAAGTCGTGACTTGTCATAGTAAATCATATTGCGAGATCCAAATAGTTCGTTTCTATTGCAGTCCGCGCATATTTTCTCTTTAATGTACTATTGTTACACCCTCCACCTTGGGATGGAGGTAATAATAGGTTTCCCATTCCATTTGTAATTGAATGAAATACTACATTAAGTAAACATGGGTGAAATTCAAAGATGAACTAGTCAAGTCCAATTGGTGATTTTAACAGGTTGGTCCGACAGCTACATATCTTATAAGTAAAACAAAGAGCAAACACTTCAAAGACATACAATAAAACAAGTATATACGGCCGTAAGTTCGGTCAGGCCGAAGCTTATGTACCCTCCACCTTGGATTGCGTAGAAACTTCTACTGAAGACTGTCATCCACAATCGATTTACTTGGGTTGCGGTAACTTTTGCCGATGACAAGGTATCTTAAAACTTCCTAATTCCGTAATATATACCACGTAGTCCACACGGATGAAAAAGACTGTTTTTCATATGTTTGGCTATAAACATTATATGTTTGGAACACAAATTTTTAAACACAATATTTTTGAGTGCAAGCATATAATGTTCATAAACTAGCATAACATGTGTGGGACATATATGTTAATATGTTGGAACATATTATGTTTGGGACATAAAATGTTTGTAAATATAATATGCTTGGATGCAAACATATATTAATTTAGAAATAGCCTATAAACATATATGTGTTTAGTAGCTTGGAGCGCTATTTAACAGGGAGCGATATTGAACTAAGTTGGTGGTTGTTGCTTGTTATTACAAAATTAACATTTTATTTTTCCTTGGGCAATTGATCAGCTACTTCTTTGATCCTTACAAACTGTGTGGTCCGCTGTTCGAATCCCCGTCCGGCAAAAGGTAAAATTAAAATAAAACAGGTAAGGAAAGTCTAAAGTCGGGCGGGGCCGACTATAGTATACCCTGCACCACTTTGTAGATCTAAATTTTCGATACCATATCACATCCGTCAAATGTGTTGGGGGCTATATATACAGGTTTGTCCCAAATACATACATTTAAATATCACTCGATTTGAACAGAATTTGATAGACTTTTACAAAATCTATAGACTCAAAATTTAAGTTGGCTACTAGTGCATTAGCCAACTTGGTGGAACACAATTTTAGTAAAAAACCAGTAAGGAAAGTCTAAAGTCGGGCGGGTCCGACTATATTATACCCTGCACCACTTTGTAGATCTAAATTTTCGATACCATATCATATACGTCAAATGTGTTGGGGGGTATATATAAAGGTTTGTCCCAAATACATACATTTAAATATCACTCGATCTGGAAGAATTTGATAGACTTCTACAAAATCTATAGACTCAAAATTTAAGTCGGCTAATGCACTAGGGTGGAACACAATGTTAGTAAAAAAATATGGGAAACGTTTTAATCTGAAGCAATTTTAAGGAAACTTCGAAAAAGTTTATTTATGATTTATCGCTCGATATATATGTATTAGAAGTTTAGGAAAATTAGAGTAATTTTTACAACTTTTCGACTAAGCAGTGGCGATTTTACAAGGAAAATGTTGGTATTTTGACCATTTTTGTCGAAATCAGAAAAACATATATATGGGAGCTATATTTAAATCTGAGCCGATTTCAACCAAAATTGGCACGCATAGCTACAATGCTAATTCTACTCCCTGTGCAAAATTTCAACTAAATCGGAGTTAAAAATTGGCCTCTGTGGTCATATGAGTGTAAATCGGGCGAAAGCTTTATATGGCAGATATATCCAAATCTGAACCGATTTCAAGCAAATTTGGCACGCATAGTTACAACGCTAATTCTACTCCCTATGCAAAATTTCAACTAAATCGGAGCAAAAAATTGGCCTCTGTGGGCAAATGAGTGTAAATCGGGCGAAAGCTATATATTGGAGCTATATCTAAATCTGAACCGATTTGGCTGATATTTTGCAAGTTTTTCGAGACTCATAGAATATTCGGATGTACGGAATTTGAGGAAGATCGGTTGATATACACGCCAATTATGACCAGATCGGTGAAAAATATATATGGCAGCTATATCTAAATCTGAACCGATTTTTTCCAAAATCAATAGGGATCGTCTTTGAGCCGAAACAGGACCCTATACTAAATTTTAGGACAATCGGACTAAAACTGCGAGCTGTACTTTGCACACAAAAATACATCAACAGACAGACAGACAGACAGACAGACGGACAGACAGACGGACAGACAGACGGACATCGCTAAATCGACTCAAAATTTAATTCTAAGCCGATCCGTATACTAAAAGGTTGGTCTATGATTACTCCTTCTTGGCGTTACATACAAATGCACAAACTTATTATACCCTGTACCACAGTAGTGGTGAAGGGTATAAATATGGGAAACGTTTAAATCTGAAGCAATTTTAAGGAAACTTCGAAAAATTTATTTATGATTTATCGCTCGATATATATGTATTAGAAGTTTAGGAAAATTGGAGTCGTTTTTACAACTTTTCGACTAACCAGTGGCGATTTTACAAGGAAAATGTTGGTATTTTGACCATTTTTGTCGAAATCAGAAAAACATATATATGGGAGCTATTTCTAAATCTGAACCGATGTCAACCAAATTTGGCACGCATAGCTACAATGCTAATTCTACTCCCTGTGCAAAATTTCAACTAAATCGGAGTTAAAAATTAGTCTCTGTGGTCATTTGAATGTAAATCGGGCGAAAGCTATATATGGGAGCTATATCTAAATCTGAACCGATTTCAACCAAATTTGGCACACATAGCAAAAATGCTCACTCTACTCCCTGTGCAAAATTTCAACTAAATCGGAGCAAAAGATTGGCCTCTGTGGTCATTTGAGTGTAAATCGGGCGAAAGCTATATATGGGAGCTATATCTAAATCTGAACCGATTTCAACCAAATTTGACACGCGTAGCTATAATGCTAATTCTACACCCTGTGCAAAATTTCAACTAAATCGGAGCAAAAAATTGGCCTCTGTGGTAATTTGAGTGTAAATCGGGCGAAAGCTATATATGGGAGCTATATCTAAATCTGAACCGATTTCAACCAAATTTGGCACGCATAGTAACAATGCTAATTCTAGTCCCTATGCAAAATTTCAACTAAATCGGAGCAAAGAATTGGCCTCTGTGGGCAAATGAGTGTAAATCGGGCGAAAGCTATATATGGGAGCTATATCTAAATCTGAACCGATGTGGCTGATATTTTGCAAATTTTTCGAGACTCATAAAATATTCGGATGTACGGAATTTGAGTAAGATCGGTTGATATACACGCCAATTGTGCCCAGATCGGTGAAAAATATATATGGCAGCTATATCTAAATCTGAACCGATTTTTTCCAAAATCAATAGGGATCGTCTTTGATTCGAAACAGGACCCTATACCAAATTTTAGGACAATCGGACTAAAGCTGCGAGCTGTACTTTGCACACAAAAATACATCAACAGACAGACAGACGGACAGACAGACAGACAGACAGACAGACAGACAGACGGACGGACATCGCTAAATCGACTCAGAATTTAATTCTAAGACGATCGGTATACTAAACGATGGGTCTCAGACTTTTCCTTCTTGGCGTTACATACAAATGCACAAACTTATTATACCCTGTACCACAGTAGTGGTGAAGGGTATAAAAATCATACAATTGAATAATTTCTTCTACAATGTTTGTATTACAGAAAAAGGTGCTAAGAACTAAAAAATCTCGTGGAAGTGAGAAAGATGTGGGGGAATATACAATTGGGCAGAAACAAAATTTTGAGCATTCAGGTCGAAAACCTATGTTGTTAGCACCTATATTACCTGTTTATTTTCATAATTCATTATGATTGTAAATATATAAATAAATAAATAAAATTTTGAGCCCAATATTGTTTGGGAGAATTTTTTTAAGCATATAATATTTTTGGGTGCAAAATGCTTCCAAACATATTATATGTTCACATAATAACATATTGTTTTTTGGAAGACAACATTATTGAATTTGGATGCAAAAATACAAAATGTTTGGAACTTAGACTACCCAAACATATATTGTTTAGACCAATATGCTTTCAAACATATTATATATTGGAAGAGATCAAACATATAAATGTTTGGGCAATACCCAAAAATGTATATGCTTGAAGCAAAATATGTTTGGGAGTATATGTTACAGAAGCGATTTTTTGTGAGCGTGCATACGTGGTATATATTAAACTTAAAATGGCCGATTAAATACGTATATAATTAAGTTTGACAAAATTTTGTATAGAAATAAAATTTTGACCAAATTAAATTTTGACAACATTTTCTATAGAAGTAATATTTGGACAAAATTTTCTATAGAAATACGATTTTAACAAAATTTTCTATAGAAATAACATTTTAACAAAATTTTCTATAGAAATAAATTTTTACTAAATTTTCAAAAGATTTAAAATTTTGACAACATTCTCTATAGAAGTACAATTTTGAAAACATTTTCTAGAAATAAAATTTGACAAAATTTTCTATAGGAATAAAATTTCGACAAATTTTGCTAGATTATTTTTGCTCGAGTGGCAAGCATGATTATGAACTGATATGGACCAATTTTTGTATGATTGGGGATCGGCTATATATAACTATAGACCGATATGGACCAATTTTGGCATGGTTATTAGCGGCCATATGTTAACACCACGTTGCAAATTTCAACCGGACCGGATGAATTTTGCTCGTCCAAGTGGCTCCGGAGTTCAAATCTGGGGATCGGTTTATATAGGGGCTATGTATAATTATGGACTGATTTGGACCAATTTTTGGATGGTTCTTAGAGACTATATACTAATATCATGTACCAAATTTCAGCCGGATCGGATGAAATTTGCTTTTCCGCAAACCAAATCTGGGAATCGGTTTATATGGGGGCTATATATAATTATGGACCGATATGGACCAATTTTTGCATGATTGTTAGAGACCATATACTAACACCACGTACCAAATTTCAACCGGATCGGATGAATTTTGTTCCTCTAAGAGGCTCCGGAGTTCAAATCTGGGGATCGGTTTATATAGGGGCTATATGTAATTATGGACCGATATGGACCAATTTTTGCGTGGTTGTTAGAGACCATATATTAACACCATATACCAAATTTCAGCCGGATCGGATGAAATTTGCTTCTCTTAGAGCAATCGCAAGCCAAATTTGGGGGTCCGTTTATATGAGGGCTATACGTAAAAGTGGACCGATATGGACCAATTTTTGCATGGTTGTTAGAGACCCTATACTAACACGATGTACCAAATTTCAGCCGGATCGGATGAAATTTGCTTCTCTTATAGGCTCTGCAAGCCAAATTTGGGGGTCCGTTTATATGGGGGCTATACGTAAAAGTGGACCGATATGGCCCATTTGTAATACCGTACCGACCTACATCAATAACAACTACTTGTGCCAAGTTTCAAGTCTATAGCTTGTTCCGTTCGGAAGTTAGCGTGATTTCAACAGACGGACGGACGGACGGACATGCTCAGATCGACTCAGAATTTCATCACGACCCAGAATATATATACTTTATGGGGTCTTAGAGCAATATTTCGATGTGTTACAAACGGAATGACAAAGTTAATATACCCCCATCCTATGGTGGAGGGTATAAAAAGGATGGTAGAGAGGTTATCCTACGATATTTTGCAATTATTTATTGTAGGAGGAATCTTCTATGACGCACAAAATACATATGTAGATATTTGTTTGTAAATATACACTCAAAAAAAGTTTACTTGGATCCAAAGATTGTGACCTTCCCTTAAGGATTTTGGTATTGATTCCGAGCCAAAGATGCGGCTTATTTAAAATAAAGACATTTTTTACGGACCTCCCTGGCTTTAAATCTAGGATCAAATAAATTAAAATTGGACACAGATCTCATTCATTGAGTTTTTTTTTGCGGTATATTAATAAAGGTATTTATGTACAAACAAATTCCAATTTCAAAATCCAAATTATGCCAGGTACTTCAAAGTAAAAACAGTTTTCTTAATGGTAAAAAAGCTTTAAACCAAAGATGCAAATCCTTAAAATAAGTCTTAACCTATATTTGAAGCGTTTTTATCTTAAATTTAAAAATTCAATATGCCAGTTGAGTTAAAGACGATTTCTTCTTATTAAAAATGTTTTTCTTTATTTTAAGGAAAATTTGCCTTACTTCGAAGATCTACAACTTCAGCAGAGAGACGCAAACTTTCAAGATTTGTGTCCTAAATTTAATAAAAAAAATTTTTGAAGCAAGGATTATAAACTTTGTTTTAATTAAAATGTCATTGTTTTAAAGAATTTTGTCCTTAACTTTGGGTAAATTTCGATTCCTAAAATTTAAGTTGCATAATCTTCCATATTAGGTCAATATTTTTTTCAGTGTAGAGTTTTCTTTAATTTTTAATAGAATACAGATAATGTTTAAATTTTCGATAAGTATTCTAGAGGCCCTGATGTTTGTCACAGGCGTGGTACCTATAAGTATCCTTATACGTACCAAGCAACAATACATTGTTTTGGTAGTCGAATGTTCTGTACAAACATGATTTTTGAAGGAAAAACAATACGATTCTTTTAGTGTCGTTCATTTTGCGCAGTATTATGTGCATAGTGGTTGCTTCAAACTTGGTAATATGTTAGGTCCCATTGAACCTCATCACGCAGAATTGCACTAGACTTTTTAAAATACCAAAAATCAACTTAGAACACTTTAATACAAGAATTCATAAACAATCACGGTGCAAATAATATAAAAGATAAAGTTATGTATGAATACAAATCAAAAAGGTCCATCGGGACCTTATCATGCACAGACGGGATAAACACATTTTACGCAAAATTCTGTAATGATTTCCCATATTGTAGTCACTCACTGTAATGCCAGACTTTTCACAAAACAGTTAATATTTAGATAAGGCTCCGACTTATGAAACTGCAATTGCTAAGTAGCAAATTTTTTTTACCTATACCTCTAATTCATATCCATCGCCCGATAAATCATAAATGCAGTTTTGCCAAATTGCACACATTTGACTTAAACACTCACATTTTTTATACCCACCACCATAGAATGGTGACGGGGGTATAATAAGTTTGTCATTCCGTTTGTAACACATCGAAATATCGATTTCCGACTATATAAAGTATATATATTCTTGATCAGGGAGAAATTCTAAGACGATATGACCATGTCCGTCTGTCTGTCTGTCTGTCCGGCTGTCTGTTGTAATCACGCTACAGTCTTCAATAATGAAGCAATCGTGCTGAAATTTTGCACAAACTTATAAACCGACCTCCCGATTTGGGGTCTTGGGCTTATAGAAATCGTAGTTTTTATCCAATCTGCCTGAAATTTGAAATCTAGAGGCATTTTAGGACCATAAAAAGGTGTGCCAAACATGGTGAGTAGTGGTCGATGTTTTGGTATAGCCCCCATATAGACCGATCTCCCGATTTTATTTCTTGGGCTTATAAAAACCGTAGGTTTTATCCAATTTGCTTGAAATTGGAAATCTAGAGGTATTTTTGGGCCATAAAGACGTGTGCCGAAAACGGTGAGTATCGGTCCGTATTTTAGTATAGCCCCCATAAGAACGATTTCCCGATTTAACTCCTTAGGTTTCTAGAAACCGTAGTTTTTATCCGATTTGCCTGAAATTGTAAATATTCTGGTATTTAAGGCTCACAAAAACTTGTATCGGTCCATTTGGTAATGCCTCCATATAGACCGATTTCACTTCTTGAGAGTATAGAAAGCGCACTGATCATGAAAATTGCTTGAAACTCAATGTAAAATTTCCAGATTTTATTTCTCGGGTGAAAATCTACAGATTTAAGATTTCAAATCAAGACGTTATTTTATCATTTTCTTGCACACTTACAAGAGATGTTAATGATTCCTCTAAAACTCAAACAAAAATGGTTCTTATAAATCCAGAATCTGATATAGTCTTCATAGGTAAAATCTTTAAATTTATCTTCGTGAAGTGTACTGGTTGAACTGCTCTGCTTGATCTGTCCTCAAACCCTCTGAAATTTCAAAGGAAACCCTAATATTTGATTCATGGTGGTGGGTGTTTAAGATTCGGCCCGGCCGAACTTACTGCTGTATATACTTGTTTTTTACTAATAGTGTTTTTCGTCCCAAGGCGTTATCTGATTTAAATTTTAATTGTAGAGAATTTGTTAGAGAAATACAATTTAGAATTTTATGCAGTTCCCAATAAATTTTATTGATTTGAGATAGTATAAAAAATGTTCTACACGGTGGTGAAGGATATAATATAGTCGGCCCCGTCCGACTTTATAATTTATTTACTTGAGTTCACTATGCCATAAAATAAATTAAAAGACTTTTCAAAATGTACTTAGTTTCGTTTTATTATTCTTACTAATAGTAGTTACCAAATTTTTTAAAGGAGTTATATTCTTATTAGGATTGTCATCTAACGTGAAACCTTTTTCTTACCAAAAAACAGCAAAACGACACTGTGTTTCCACATTTTCTAATATTTGATGTTTTTCTTATGTGAAATGTGCTTTTATTCATTACCTACTGTAAAATAACAAAATCCCAAGTACAATATATTAATTTCATAATTTCTTCTATAAATTTATATCATCTCGGAGAAATTTAGTTTTTTCACTATAGTCTAAAAATTAGTCGGGCGAAGGACGAATCCCAACCAACTACCAAAAAGTAAAATGGCGGATCTTTGTCTACACCCAAAAAAAGGGGCTCTAATGCCAACTGAACTTTATTTTAGTTCATGAAGATTAGTTGATTTTAGTTAAAATTTGCACAATACGAGTAAATGTTCCTTATTTGAATATTTTTTTGCTAACTTTAATGACGTGAACTAAAAATAAGAAAAAAAGTTGTATACAAATATAGTGCACAATTTTACTAAAAAATAAAACAGTTCATATTTTCCTAAAATGGCAGAAGTTTGCTAAAATTGAGATCATAAGTCTCTCAAATGAATAAATTTTACTAAAATTGTACCTGTCTTGAACTTCGTACAGCGCTAAAGACATTTTAACAATTTTTGAATTGGATTCAACATATTAAATTTTCTCAAAAAACAAGTATAAACGGCCGTAAGTTCGGCCAGGCCGAATCTTACGTACCCTCCACCATGGATTGCGTAGAAACTTCTACGAAAGACTGTTATACACAATCGAATTACTTGGGTTGTTGTATCTTAAATCGTTTTCTAAATTGTGAGTTAGTCCACACGTGGTATATATTAGACAAAAATGTATGTAAGTCTACAAATAATTACGAATCGATATGGACTTTTGCACGGTACGTACACTCAAAAAAAAAGTGAACTGTCTATTTCACTAAAGCCATATTAACTTTATATTAGTTCATAGAATCATTATGTTTGGAAAAAGTTTATTTTAGTCAAATAATTTTTGGCGTATGTTAGTTAAATGAACTAAAAAACGGGAAAAGGTTATATACAAATAAAGCATAAAGACTTCCTAATTTCGTATTTCTTACAAAATAGTTCATTATTTCTTTAAATTTGTAAATTTTACCAAAAATGTGTCCATCGTGAACTTCGTATGTCACTAAAGACATTCTTGCAATTTTTAACTCCAAGATTTCTCTTAAAACTACAAAATTTTCTTTAACTACTGAAAAAATTTAGTTATGTCTAATAAATTTTCTTGAATTTGTCGAAAAATATTTACTTATTTTTGCCATATCGGAGTGATGCCAGCGCTTGTAATACCATTTAGTTAAAATTTTCTAAAAAAGTTCCAAATTTTCTAAAATTAATCGAAAGTTATCTTTCCTGGTGGGTTCACTGTTTTTTCAGTGCACTGAAAAAACAGTGAACCCACCAGGAAGAAAAATTTCGGTTAATTTTAGAAAATTGTGAATATTTTTAGAAAATTTTAACTAAACAGTATAACAAACGCTGGCATCACGCCGATGTTATAAAAATAAGTAAATATTTTTCAACAAATTCAAGAAAATTTATTAGACATAATTAAGTTTTTTCACTTGTTAAAGAAAATTTTGTAGTTTGAAGGAAAAAATTGGAGTTCAAAATTGCAAGAATGTCTTTAGTGACATACGAAGTTCATGATGAACGCATTTGTAGTAAAATTTACAAATTTAAAGAAATATTGAACTATTTTGTAGAAGACACGAATTTAGTTAATCTTTATCCTTCATTTGTGTATATTTTTTTCCTCGGTTTTAGTTAATTTAACTAACATACACAAAAAAATATTAGAGTAGAGGAAACTTTCTCCAAACATAATAATTCCATGAACTAAACGAAAGTTAAATTGGCTTTAGTGAAATATAGAGTTCACTTTTTTTTGAGTGTACGCGCCAATTATGACCAGATCGGTGAAAAATATATATGGCAGCTATATCTAAATCTGAACCGATTTTTTTCAAAATCAATAGGGATCGTCTTTGAGCCGAAACAGGACCCTATACCAAATTTTAGGACAATCGGACTAAAACTGCGAGCTGTACTTTGCACACAAAAATACATCAACAGACAGACAGACAGACAGACGGACATCGCTAAATCGACTCAGAATTTAATTCTAAGCCGATCCGTATACTAAAAGGTTGGTCTATGATAACTCCTTCTTGGCGTTACATACAAATGCACAAACTTATTATACCCTGTACCACAGTAGTGGTGAAGGGTATAAATACATGGGCAATATAAAAACCTTACTACGAAATGTGGACAATTTACTAAGAAAAAATTTTGTATGGAAAAAAATGTTTGTAGTTAAAATTAACTTAATTAATTAATTAACTTTTTTAAAAATTATTATTAAAGAAAACTTATCATAAAAATTGCGATTTTTGCCGCTAAACTCGAACTTAATATCCACCTTGAATTCTAAATGCTATACTGACAAGTGGAAATTATGTCTAATTTTATAATTTTTTTTTCAAATATATTCTGAGAATAATTTCAATAACGTCCCATTAGTCCATGGATATGATTCCAATAATGTACCTACTGGATGGATTTTTCAAATTGGTAAGTTTTTCTATAAACGGTATTTTGTCCGTTTTTAATAAAACCAAAATTTCAATTATTTTCATTTGCAGGTAGACAGGCCTTGTAATGGTAATTTTTTGGAATATTCTTACTGTTTAATGCAAACTAAGTTGAAATCCTTATTGACTCTAGGAAATACTCTTGAAACCCGTAAGTTAAAAATCAATATGTTGATAGAATTTGATAATATTTTTCTTATATTTAGTATAACTTTGCAATTTCAGATGCTTGTAAGACAAATCCGCTCAACAAAAGTTAGCCAAAATCGATGAAATTGGACAAAAATTCAATGAATATAGCAACTTATGCCACATATATCTTCCATATGGATACAAAACATGGAAATTTAAATTAATTAGTTTAGTCCTAATAACATAGAATATTACTCTTTTGAAGAAGCAATTACTAACTACCGACAAGTAACTGCATCAGACGTACGAATAAAAATATTTCCTTTATTGTATATCATAAGCCATAGTTTTGTGTAATATAATAATAATTTTTTGAAATAAAATACTGGTGGTTATAGAAAATTGACTTGTTTTGTACGAAAAATTTCTTAGTTGTATAAAGGCTTGTTGTACCTTTAATTCCTCAATTTCTCTACTTTTTTGAAAATTATACTGACAAACAGTTTATTTCAAACCAATTTCTTAATACAGGTTTCCCACAAAATTGTTCATTTTTCCGGATAGCAGGAATATTTTGAATGAGTTTAAGTATATCCTTCCCACAGCATAGTAATAATGAGCTAAAAAACGATGCAATACATGAACTAATTTATAAGAAAATCATGAACTTATCTAGATAAAAACAAGTAAGTAAAGTCTAAAGTCGGGCGGGGCCGACTATATTATACCCTTCACCCCTATTTAGGCCAAAATTTGTGTTACCATCTCAACTACTTCACACTTGCTGGATGCTATAGAAAGGAGACAATTTTTTTACTTCTACAAAATCTCTAGAATTAAAATTTAAATCGGCTAACGCTATCCAGTTAATTGAAGGAAACTTCCATTTAAAATGGGTCTAAAATGTGTAACAGTCTACCATATTTCCCCAACTCTGGTGTACGTATATATGGGAGCTATATATAATCTGAACCGATTTTGACTAAATTTGACATGTATAGTTAGAATAATAATTATGCTATCTATGCGAAATTTCACGTAAATGGGAGTATAAATTTGGCCCCCCTGGTCATATGAGTGCAAATCGGACGGAAGATATATGTTAAGGGTTTTGGAGAATTTAGACCCTTTGTTAATATCAAAACTTAGACAGTTTTATAAACGACGACAATATCTGGAAAAGATATTTTCAAGCTTAGTGGAAATTTCTGTGTCCGAGGTGACACTTGATTCTAAATCGATTTTATATAAAATCTGTGATGAAACACAGATCAACAAATCCACTGGAATGTGGGGGAAGATTTGAGCCACGGGATTGTGGGATATTACCTTTTTGTGCAACCAAAAAATATAAAAAAATGCTCCTTTTCAGAATCAACTTACATATGTATTGGTTTTATTTTAATGTAGCAGGGGGACGATGTGGTTTGGTTAACTGCTGAGACTAAAAAGAGATCTCAATCTATGTCGTTATTTGACAGGTCAACTCGCTGGACTATAAAATTGAGTAAAAACTGAGTAAAAAGAGACCGCCACATTTAACATCTGTCCGACAATAGAAGGAGAAAGACTATATTACAGTGGATAATTTTCAGATACAGAATGATTCAAATTCATAAAACTCTTAATAATATCGAATATATACAAAATCCATAAAATTTCCAAATTCACAAACTTTCCAAATTCATAAAATTGCAAAATTCATAAAATTACAAAAATTAATAAAAATTAAATGAAAAATTAGAAGTTATAAAAATGTGAAAACGTAACTTAAAAAAATTGAATGAAATATTCAAAAAAAAGTTTTAATTGCAGTAAACAATATATATGGGAACAATATCTAAATCTGACCCGATTTCAACCAAATTTGGCACAATTACCGATACTACTAAACGTACTCCTTGTGCGAAATTTCAAGCAAATCACGGCAAAACCCTGGATTTTGAGGCCATATAAGTTCAAATCGGACGAAAGATATAGATGGGAGCTATATCTAAATCTGAATCGATTTTGACCATACTTATCACATACAATAGTATCGTTAAAAGTACCGCTTGCGCAAAATTTGAAGTAAGTCAGGGCAAAACTCTGGCTTTTGAGACCATATAAGTCCAAATCGGGCGAAAGCTTTATATGTGAGCTATATCTAAATCTGAACCGATTTTAACAAAATTTGACACACTTAACGATACTATTAAACGTACCCCTTGTGCAAAATTTGAAGCCAATCACGGCAAAACTCTGGCTTTTGTGGCCATATAAGTTCAAATCGGACGAAAGATATATATGGGAGTTAACTAAATTTGAACCGATTTCAATCAAATTTAGTAAGCATTGGTAGAATGTCAATTCTACCCTCTGTGCAAAATTTCACGAAGATCGGCAGTAAATTTTGGCCTCTGTGGTCATATGAGTCTAAAACGGACGAAAGATATATATGGGAGCTATATCTAAATCTGAACCGATTTGGCTGATATTTTGCAAGATTTTCGAGATTTATAAAATATTTGGATGTACGGTATTTCAAGAAAATCGGTTGATAAACACGCTAACTATGACCACATCGAGGATAAATATATGGCAGCTATATCTAAATCTGAACCGATTTTTCCCAAAACCAATAGCGTTTATCTCTGTCCCAAGAAACGGTCCTATGCCAAATTTGAGGACGATCGGACTTAAATTGCGAGCTGTACTTTGTGCACAAAATTACATATACAGACAGACGGACAGACAGACAGACGGACATCGCTAAATCGACTCTGAATTTAATTCTAAGCCCCTATTTCTTGGCGTTACATACAAATACACAAACTTATTATACCCTGTACCACAGTAGTGGTGAAGGGTATAAAAATCTTTGGCGCCAAATCATGGTCATTCTTACTATGGTTTAGTTCATTTTTCATAGAAAATACACGGATGAAAAAGACTGTTTTTCATATGTTTGGCTATAAACATTATATGTTTGGAACACAAATTTTTAAACACAATATTTTTGAGTGCAAGCATATAATGTTCATAAACTAGCATAACATGTTTGGGACATATATGTTAATATGTTAGAACATATTATGTTTGGGACATAAAATGTTTTTAAATATAATATGCTTGGATGCAAACATATATTAATTTAGAAATAGCCTATAAACATATATGTGTTTAGTAGCTTGGAGCGCTATTTAACAGGGAGCGATATTGAATTAAGTTGGTGGTTGTTGCTTGTTATTACAAAATTAACATTTTATTTTTCCTTGGGCAATTGATCAGCTACTTCTTTGATCCTTACAAACTGTGTGGTCCGCTGTTCGAATCCCCGTCCGGCAAAAGGTAAAATTAAAATAAAAAAAATCATACAATTGAATAATTTCTTCTACAATGTTTGTATTACAGAAAAAGGTGCTAAGAACTAAAAAAATCTCGTGGAAGTGAGAAAGATGTGGGGGAATATACAATTGGGCAGAAACAAAATTTTGAGCATTCAGGTCGAAAACCTATGTTGTTAGCACCTATATTACCTGTTTATTTTCATAATTCATTATGATTGTATATATATAAATAAATAAATAGAATTTTGAGCACAATATTGTTTGGGAGAATTTTTTTAAGCATATAATATTTTTGGGTGCAAAATGCTTCCAAACATATTATATGTTCACATAATAACATATTGTTTTTTGGAAGACAACATTATTGAATTTGGATGCAAAAATACAAAATGTTTGGAAATTGACTACCCAAACATATATTGTTTAGACTAATATGCTTTCAAACATATTATATATTGGAAGAGATCAAACATATAAATGTTTGGGCAATAGCCAAAAATGTATATGCTTGAAGCAAAATATGTTTGGGAGTATATGTTACAGAAGCGATTTTTTGTGAGCGTGTAGTAAACTTTTTTTCGGTGTAGTAGCACAATGTACCAAATTTCAACTGACTCGGATGATATTTGCTCATCCAAGAGGTTCCAAAACCAAATCTCGGGATCGGTTTATATGGGGGCTATATATGATTATGGACTGATATGGACCACTTTTGGCATGGTTGTTAAATATCATATAGTAAAACCGCGTACCAAATTTCAATCAGATCGGATGAATTTTGCTTCTCCAAAAGGCACCGGAGGTCAAATCTGGGGATCGGTCTATATGGGGCTATATATAATTATGGACTGATATGAACCAATTCATGCATGGTTGTTGGATACCATATACTAACATCAAGTACCAAATTTCAACCGAATCGGATGAATTTTGCTCTTCCAAGGGGCTCCGGAGGTCCAATCTGGGGATAGGTTTATATGGGTGCTATATATATTATGGACCGATTTCGACCAATTTTTGCATGGGTATTTGAGGCCATATACTAGCACCATGTACCAAATTTCAGCCGGATCGGATGAAATTTGTTTCTCTTAGAGGCTCCGCAAGCCAAATCTGGGGATCGGTTTATATGGGGGCTATATATAAGTATGGACCGATGTAGACCAATTTTTGCATGGTTGTTAGAGACCATACTAACACCATGTACCAAATTTCAGCCGGATCGGATGAAATTTGCTCCTCTTAGAGGCTCCGCAAGCGAAATCGGGGGATCGGTTTATATGGGGGCTATATATAATTATTGACCGATGTAGACCAATTTGTGCATAGTTGTTAGAGACCATATACCAACACCATGTACCAAATTTCAGCCGGATGGGATGAAATTTTCTTCTCTTAGAGGCTCCGCAAGCCAAATCTGGGGATCGGTTTATATGGGGGCTATATATAATCATGGACCGATGTGGACAAATTTTTGCATGGTTGTTAAAGACTATATACAACAGCATGTACCAAATTTCAGCCGGATCGGATGAAATTTGCTTCGCTTAGAGGGTCTGCAAGCCAAATTTGGGGGTCCGTTTATATGGGGGCTATACGTAAATGTGGACCGATATGGCCCATTTGCAATACCATCCGGCCTACATCAATAACAACTACTTGTGCCAAGTTTCAAGTGGGTAGCTTGTTTCGTTCGGAAGTTAGCGTGATTTCAACAGACGGACGGACATGCTCAGATCGACTGACAAAGTTAATATACCCCCATCCTATGGTGGAGGGTATAATAATTATTTATAATAATTTTTCTTCAATTTGAAAAAAGTATTAACTTATTTGTAACATGTTGCAAGTAGAAAACTATTTTAGTTAAAATTTTCTAAAATAAACCTACATTTTCTTCCACGGTGGGTTCACTTTTTTTTTGGGTGTAGAGTTCATCCCCAACCTTCAAGCAATCGGGGAACTTAAATCCAATTTGCAAAAAGTCGCACATAGAGCAGGTACCTCAACCCGTACTAATTTCATAACCTGTCCCAGGTCTTCTATAAATTTCTAGTTACCATAACCCCAGTAATTCGGTTGTGTAGGGTTCATAAAATTCAGTATGGCCGAACTTCAGAGCATATTTGAATTTGAAATATGCTCTGAAGAGGGATGATGTGTTAATAATGCCATCATTGCAGGGCTGCAAAATGCTTCGACCATTACTATGTCCGGGCACTGACTCGCACAATATTTTCAACTAATTCGGGTATCAGGATGTCCACCCTATTTGGCCAAAGTGAAAACTCTTTTTGGCATTACTTTATTCATAAATGTAAATTTGGTTGAAGCTCATATACCATTTGGGATTTTAGATGCATCATCATTCACATCAACAACATCAGCTCCATTGATTCACTCCGTTAATGGTGCCGGTTGAATCGTCATATTTCTGCTTTTGGGGGATATGAAAATAATTTACTTTTAAAAATTCCTCCCCTTTCCCCACCAATAGTAGCGAAAATTATCTGTGTAACCGCATTGTGTACAAAAACACCGTGGAATGAGATGTCTGCTTTTCTTACTACTGCATAGGGAATTATTTTTATCACATACCCCTTGGTGTTTCTAATAGGGATTATAATGATAATCGAAATTTCAACTTTTCGTCCTTTTCAAAATTTGAAAACATCGATTTTAGAAATTTTCGACTGTTTCAAAATTGTAAAAGTCATCTCTTGACTATTTCCTCCATCTCCAAAGTCGAATTTAGCGACAATTGAAAAGTCGACTTTTGATGCCATGACATTCGACTGTTTGATGAATTTTCAGCATGAAAAATCACAGTCGATTAATCGATTTTATTCGATTACAAATTTTCGACTTTTATATCCCAAATTTTGAAAAGTCGATATTTGATCTACATCATCTACATCGACATCAGGGTTTGTTTTTCATAAAACATCGAAGAGTTGATTTTCGGCTTATGTTCCCTAAATTTAGAACAGTCGATTTTCGAATTTTGCGATTATTGAAAAATCCACTTTTGATACAGTGATATTCGATTTCTTAACATAACGTTGGCTATTCAATGCCCATAAACCTTCGATTTGTCCATTTGACTCGATTACAGATGATCGAGGTTTTATTTTGAGTTTTATTTGTTTTTTTTTTTTTTTTTTTTTTTTTTTTTTTTTGATAAAGCGTCGATTAACCTTAGAGTTGATTTTCACCTTTTCTACCTTGAGTTTGGAATATCGAATTGTGGAAAAGTCCACTTTGATTTTGTAATATTCAATTTCTCGATGAATTATCCGCATAAAAATGTCTATATCGAGTAGGATAAAGTAATTTTGGCTTGAAGTCAAATAAATCTATTCTCTAGTCTAATTTTTTCTTAATCCGTTAATAATATTATGAACATTGCTGAGATTTGAAACTTCTTCGAACATATCGTCTTCTGGATATCATCGAATTCCCTGTCCACCTGACGCGTTTGAAGTATTTTGCATTTGCGACGTTTGTTACTTTTTCTACATTTACGACACATATGTGACGTTATGTGAACTTTGCGACAGTCGCAAACCTAAACAAGTCAGTAAAGTCTAAAGTCGGGCGGGGCCGACTATATTATACCCTTCACCATTATATAGACCAAAATTTGTGTTACTATCTCAACTCCTTCAAATTTGTTGGGAGTTATTATCAAGGTTTATATTCCCATATGCAAATATTTATATCTGAAACGATTTGGAGATAATTTTTGTACTTCTACAAAATCGCTGGAATTAAAAGTTAAATCGGCTAACATCATGGGATGAACACACAATGTTAGTAAAAAATATGGGAAATATAAAGCTAGAGCAATTTTGATGCAATTATACAAAATAGCATTTATGATTTATCGGGCGATACATATGTATTCGAGATATAGGACAATTTGAGGAATATTTACAATTTTTGATACTCAGCAGTGGCGATTTTACAAGGATATTGGTTAAATGTCGCCAAGATGTGGTCAATTTTGGGTTGTGATATATTATTTGGCCAATTCAGGCGTTATTTCCACAAGTCGGAGCTTTATTTAAAATTCGACCATTCTGTGGAACGTTTGGCATTACTGTGTGTAGAATATGACTGCGATATGGGGAAATCATCACAGAATTTTATGTAAAATGTGGGTACTTTGGCCATATTAGATCAAGATGACATGCTTAAATAGCATATTAAATGTATTCTCTGTGGAAACTATCGAGTCAATTGGAGGAAACTCCCATTGAAAATGGGTCTAAAATATGAAACATTCTACCATATTTCCCCTACTCTGGCGCACATATGTTATATGTGGGAGCTATATCTAAATATGAACCGATTTTAACCAAATTTGACGTGCATAGTCAGAATAATAATCCTGCTATCTCAGTAAAAAACGTAAATGGGAGAATAATTTTGGCCTCCGTGGTCATATGGGTGTAAATCGGGCGAAAGATATATATGGGAGTTATGTCAAAATCGCTTTTCCGGCTTTGACGTAGGTTTCGTCGTCCATTACCACGCAGTCAAACTTCGTCAGCATCGTCGTGTACAGCCTCCGGGATCGCGACTTGGAGTCACTACCTTCTTGTAAATCGATAGTCCGGCTCGTTTCTTGGCTCGATGCATGGTTGTAGACGATACACCCAGCTTATTTGCGGCATTTCGGAGAGAGAGGTTAGGGTTTCGCTTGAAACTACCGGCAACTCTCTTTGTCGTCTCAGCGGCTTCCGGTTTTCGATTTCCCCCCGATCCAGACTTCCTGGCTGTCGACAAAAGTTCCCCAAACACTTTAGTTTGTAACGGTTGATTTGACAAATTTTAGCGATTTTGCCAGCTATGCGTGCGAGTAGCTCGGATTTTCGCGATGCACGAGCAAAATTTTGATACGCTCCCTTTTCTTGCTTGGACGGCATTTTGACAACTGAAGAGTGAATTCCAAAATCAAACTAGAAGCAACATTCTACACACACACAAATGAGGGGTGTTCAGGTTTTTTAAATGCAATATTGAAAGAAATACGTCAAGTTTATATTGACCAAATTTTGACCGTATCACCCTTTATATCTAAATCTGAACCGATTTGGCTGATATTTTGCATATCTTACGAAAGCCTCAAAAGAAGATACGTTGATAAATACGTCAATTATGACCATATAAATATATATGGCAACTATATCTAAATCTGAACCGATTTCTTTCAAAATCAATAGCGATTGTCTTTGAGCCAATGTAAAACTCTGCGCCAAATTTGGATGATCGGACTTAAACTGCGAGCTGTACTTTGCACACAAAATTACATATACAGCAGACGAACGGACAGACAGACGGACAGGCAGACGGACAGACAGACAGACGGACATCGCTAAATCGACTCAGAACTTAATTCTAAGACGATCGGTATACTAAACGAGGGGTTTCAGACTTTTCCTTCTTGGCGTTACATACAAATGCACAAACTTATTATACCCTGTACCACAGTAGTGGTGATGGGTATAAAAAATTTGATACAGACAATCTCTGTTCCCCATTCAATGCAAATTTTAATTTACGACTTTTTCTTTTACAGTCGATCCGTCGATTTTGGTCACCATCAAAGTCGATTACTTCTGTTTTTTGCTAACTAAATGTTCGAGAGTTTTGCGCCCTTTTTTTGACAAAACGTCGATTAGTCGGAGAGTTGATTTTTTACTTTTGTATCCCAAATTTTTGGACTTTTGAATTTTGAGACTATTGAACAGTCGACGTTTGATGCCATGATATGCGAGTGCTTGATGAATTGCCAGTTGAAACAGATCTATATCTCGATCTCTACACCCAGAAAAATGTGACCCCTTCTTTAAGTTAAAATGAACTCATTGTGAAGAAAGTTGAACTTCGTATAGCGCCAAAGACATTTTTATTTGTTTGAACGATATGATTTTCGTAAAAATTAGGTAGAATGCATTCCATATATTAGTTAACATTTTCCTATATGTATGTACCACTATACTACAGAATGAAAAAAATTAACTGAATTGAATTCATATATGGTATGATTTTATTGAAGGTTTTTCATTCATTTGGGCAAATCGTACATATTTGTGGTAAACCTTTTACTTCAAAATTAGAACTGCTTCCCTTCGTTTTTAAATACAATTTTATGTATTTATATAAGTAATTTTTTCTTCAATAAAAGACATGTTTTATAACTATATTAAATTTATTTATTTAGAATCAACAGCATCGACTGGCCTTGAAATATTAAAACATCCGATCCGGCTGAAATTTGGTACATGGTGTTAGTATATGGTCTCTAATAACCATGCAAAAATTGGTCCACATCGGTGCATAATTATATATAGCCCCCAATATAGCCTCATGGATGAGCAAAATTCATCCGATTCGGTTGAAATTTGGTACGTGGTGCTAATATATAGTCTCTAACAATCATGCAGGAATTGGTCCATATCGGTTCATAATTATATGTAGCCCCCATATAAACCGATCCCCAGATTTGAATTTTTACTCTTCCAAGGGTCCGGAGCCCCTTGGAAGAGCAAAATTCACCCGATCCGCTAGTATGTGGCCGCTAACAACCATGCCAAAATTGGTCCATATCGGTCTATAGTTATATATAGCCGATCCCCAAAAATAATCCACCAAAATTTTATTATTATTTTATTTTATATTTATAGAAAATTTTGTCAAATTTTTAATACTATACAAAATTTTGTCAAGATTTTATTTCTATAGAAAATGTTGTCAACATTTTATTGCTATAGAAAATTTTGTCAAAATTGTATTTCTATAGAAATATTTGTCAAAATTTAAATAAATAAATTTGACAAACTTTTTTTTTACTCTGTTGGTTAAGCTACACTTGTAGTTTAGTCAATGTATGGTTTTAAGCTGCAATAAAAACAACAACAAAATTTTATTTCTATAGAAAATTTTGTCAAAATTTTTCTATCGAAAATTTTGTCAAATTTTTTCTATAGAAAATTTTGTCAAAATTTTTCTATAGAAAATTTTTTCTATAGAAAATTTATATACACTCAAAAAAAGTGAAACCTCTATTTCACTAAATCCAATTTAACTTTATTTTAGTTCATGGAATTATTGTGTTTGGAGAAAGTTTCATTTACTCTAACAATTTTTTGTGTACGTTAGTTAAATTAACTAAAACTGAGGAAAAAAATATATTCAAATGAAGCATAAAGATTAACTAAATTCGTGTCTTCCACAAAATAGTTCAGAATTTCTTTAAATTTGTAAATTTTGCCAAAAATGCGTCCATCGTATATAACTAAAGACATTCTTGCAATTTTGAACTCCAAGTTTTTCCTTCCAACTACAAAATTTTTTTAACAAGTGAAAAAACTTATGTCTAATAAGCCAACGTTTGTAATACCTTTTAGTTAACATTTTCTACAAATATTCAAAATTTTCTAAAATTAACCGAAAGTTTTCTTCCTGGTGGTTTCACAGTTTTTTCAGTGTACGTATTTAATCTTCTTTTCTTTGTTTAATATATACCCCGTATGGACTAACTTACAATTGAAAAGACGGTGTTAAGAAGTTTTAAGATACCTTGCCATCGGCAAGTGTTACCGCAACCCAAGTAATTCGATTGCGGATGACAGTCTTTAGTTAAAGTTTCTATGCAATCCATGGTGGAGGGTACATAAGATTCGGCCTGGCCGAACTTACGGCCGTATATACTTGTTTATTATATTATTTTACTATATTATTTTTTAACAATCTCTCCGTATACCATAACAACGCGATTCCAACAAAAAAACAACCCACGCGCAAACATATCGATTACATCGATGACAGGTATCGATTACAGGTAGATAAAAGAAATGTAGGAAAATGTCCTATATTCTAACAAGAGTGTCTCCTCAAGTTTTGAAAGGATTGAATACTTCTTAGTACGAATGAACTAAAATAGTTTTTCTATTCCAAGTGTTATTCGTATGTATGATAAGCTTTCTATAATAAAGGAAGTCAAAATTATCATTTTATAAGAAATCTTACTAAATTTGAGGAAACTTGGGTTTAGTTATGTTTTTGTTTATTTTTACGAATGCTTAGTTATCAGTGAATAACATTTTCTTGTTCAGTAGTAAATGCTTATACCCAACGAAGAAAACAGTATTGGTAAAATGACATGTCTTATTCTAGTTAATGAACTATTCCTAATTGCTTTTAGTTTAGGATTTTTTTACTGAAGCAAGTAAATTTTATTATTTCACACAAAAATTTACCTTAATGGAAATAAAATTGCTAAACAAAATCGATGAACATTTTTTCCTTTAGTTTCGAAGGCACATTTTTCTGGGTGTAGTCAATGCAAATTTGACTTTGCGAGTTTTTTGTTAAGAATCCATTTGTCGATTTGAGTCACCATCAAAGTCGATAGTTTTAGGCTAACAAAAAAGTTCGACAAGTTGATTTGATTCTATTACAAAGACTTCGTTTGGTTTTTAATAAAACGATTTGTCAAAGAGAATTTGTATCCCGATTTTGGAAAAGTCCACTTTCGAATTTAGTGCCTATTCCATTTTCAATGTTGCCACATTCAACTGCTGGACATCACGTTGCTTATTCAATGCAAATTCGACATTCCGAATTTTTTGCTTTTGTTGATTTTAGTCCCAATCAAAGTTGATTATTTCGATTAGTCGATTAGACTCGATTATAAAGAGTGGACTTTTTTGATAAAACGTTGATTAATCGAAGAGTTCATTTTCGACTATCGTATCTCAAAAATTTGGAAAAATTGGCTCTCGAATTTAGCGATTTTTAGCCCACTTATGTTACGAGATTAATGGCGATTTCGATTGGCAGAAAAGGTGCAACATTCTCGAAATTGATTGCAAAATATGAAAGACACTGTCATAGCTTTTGGGTCCTGTATTCCTCACAATATTATGAATTAGCAATAACTTTGAAATGGCACCATCATTTGGGCGAAAATATAATGGAGAAAAAAGTAGTGTAACACCAATGCAACATATTTTTTGCGAAGCGAAAACGCCCTAAAATGCTTCCCTATTCGATTCAAGTTCCAATTTACGAATTTTTCGTTAGGAGCCAATTCGACGATTTTGGTCATATTCAAAGTCGATAACGAAGATACGACTTGAACTTTTCGTTTTTATACCCTCCGGAATAACTTTGTCATTCCGTTTGTAACACATCGAAATATTGCTCTAGGACCCCATAAAGTATATATATTCTGGATCGTGGTGAAATTCTGAGTCGATCTGAGCATGTCCGTCCGTGCGTCAGTCCGTCCGTCTGTTGAAATCACGCTAACTTCTGAACGGAACAAGCTATCAACTTGAAACCTGGCACAAGTAGTTGTTATTGATGTAGGTCGGATGGTATTGCAAATGGGCCATTTTACGTATAGCCCCCATATAAACCGATCCCCAAATTTGGCTTGCGGAGCCTCTAAGAGAAGAAAATGTCATCCGATCAGGCTGAAATTTGGTACATGGTGTTGGTATATGGTCTCTAACAACCATGCAAAAATTGGTGCACATCGGTCCATAATTATATATAGCCCCCATATAAACCGATCCCCAGAAATGACCTCCGGAGCCTCATGGATGAGCAAAATTCATCCGATTCGGTTGAAATTTGGTGTGTGATGTTAGTAAATGATCTCTAACAACCATGCAGGAATTGGTCCATATCGGTCCATAATTATATGTAGCCCCCATATAAACCGATCCCCAGATTTGACCTCCAGAGTCCTTTGGAAGAGCAAAATTCATCCGATCCGGTTGAAATTTGATACGTGGTGTTAGTATATGGTCTCTAACAACCATGCAAAAATTGGTCCATTCCGGTCTTAATTATATATAACCCCCATTAAACCCGATCCCCAGATTTGACCTCCGGAGCTCTTGGAGGAGCAAAATTCATCCGATCCGGTTGAAATTTGGTACGTGGTGAAATTTGGTACATTGCGCTAGTATATGGCCGCTAACAAGCATGCCAAAATTGGTCCGTATCGGTCTATAGTTATATATGTAGCCGATCCCCAAAAATAATCTACCAAAATTGTATTACTATAGAAAATTTTGTTAAAATTTTATTACTATAGAAAATTTTGTCAAAATTTTATTTCTATAGAAAATTTTGTCAAAATTTTATTTCTATAGAAAATCTTGTCAAAATTTTGTTACTATTCAAAATTTTGTCAAAATTTTACTTCTATAGAAAATTTTGTCAAAATTTTATTTCTATAGAAAAATTTGTCAAAATTTTATCGCTATAGAAAATATTGTCCAAAATATATTTCTATAGAAAATTTTGTCAAAATTTTATTTCTATAGAAAATTTTGTCAAACTGAATTATATACATATTTAATCGGCCTTTCAATATATACCCGGTATGGACTAACTTACAGTTGAGAAGACGGTGTTAAGAAGTTTTAAGATACCTTGCCATCAGCAAGTGTTACCGGAACCCAATTAATTCGATTGTGGATGACAGTCTTTAGTACAAGTTTCTATGCAATCCATGGTGGAGGGTACATAAGATTCGGCCTGGCCGAACTTTCGGTCGTATATACTTGTTTCTTTTATAAAACGCCGATTAGTCGTAGAGTTGATTTTTGACTTTGTATCCCAAATTTTGAAAAATGGATCTGTGTACAATTTTGATAAACTCGAATTTCCTATTTTGCGTCTATTGAAAAGTCCAATTTGATTTTGCAACATCCGACTTCTTGATGAACTGCTTTTATTAAAAACAGTTCCATTAGACGATTTGAGTCTATAACAAAAAGCCAATTCTAACAAATCGTTGATCAGACGAGGAATGTATTTTCCACAATTTATATCCCTAGTTTCTTCCTAACCCTCTATTGCCTAAATAATGATTTCAATTTCATCCGGTCTTGCGATGGATGTATGATGCAGCCGTTAAGTGAATAATGATGTTGCGGTCATTGATAGCAGGGGCATCATCAGTTCTTTTGACCACTCGCAGCCCGGAGTAACTACGAAATATTGCAACACAACCATCAAAAATAACCGGGCCAACACATCAGTAAGAGCAATGCCAACATTGATGCTGAATAATGCCAAATATTTTGTAGACATCATTATCAATTGGCTCAAAACCTAGGCATACCCACACACACACACGCTTCGTTTTGGAGTCATAAGCGCAATTTTTGAAACATGATACTCGAGGCCTTTTTACATCATTAGGGGGAAATGCATTTAATGTTTCCGTTGAAAAAAAAAAAAACGAACGAACACAAAGCCCGTATGACTACTTTGATTTACCCATGGGCGTGTATAGATTTGTATCTGGTGTTTTCTTTTCAATGGTTCTATTGATCAAGTTCCTTAATCCACTTTGTCCATAAAGCTCAAGTAATAATTAATTTTTAATTAAGATATCATGCATTTGGACGTTAATCGCCTGTTTCAGTATCAGGCTAACAGGAAAGGAATTAAATATCTCGAAATGTAAATTAATGCGCTTTTCGAGAGGAATTGTATTCGAGTCGAGCTATCGTTTTCTATCGGAACTAACGAGCTGGAAGCTGTCGATTCTTTCAAGGATTTTGGATTGCTATTCGCCAACACATCTCTATGACCACCAGTAAATCATTTGTTACTCTTGGATTCACGAAGCGTTGGAGTAAGAAATTTAGAGATTACTTAATTACCAAGACACTTCATTAGTACGAAGCAATCTTGAGTATGGTTCTATAATTTGTGATCCATATTATAACATCCACTCAAATAAGACCAAACCCATCCAGAAGCAATTTCTTTTATTCTGCCTTCGACATAGAGGTTGGGGTCGCCAGTCTTTACAATCGTATCAATTTCGCTTAAATCTTATAAAATTACCCTCACTGGAAAGTCGCAGAACTATGTTAAATATTTCTTTCATAATGAATGTAATTCGAGGTGAAATTGATTCAGAGTTTATTCTCAACAAACGGTTTTTTAACATACCTGTTAGTCCTAGCAGAAGTTTTGAGCCGCTAAAAAATTCCGGATTATAGATCTAACTATGATAATAACCATCCGTTTCGAAGGTTATGCCTTCAGTTCAATAAATATTATGACATTATAAATCTGTCTGAGCAACGAGTTAGTTTGAAGAGAAATATTATTTTACTCTTAAACCAGGTGCTATATTTATCTTTGTTTGTACATATTAGTCTGTCAGGATTTTGTTACTATAGACTTAATAAAAAAACTCTTTGCAGGTTACTTGAAAATACATATATAGAATTTCAGGTGGATTTGTTGATAGATACTCTGCCAAGTAAACATATATTCTAACATAGTTTTCCACTTAGCTGTGGCTGTTTTACAAGGAAAATCTGTGTATTTTGGACAGTTTTACCCAAATCGTAAAATGATATATGCGGGGCTTTTTCTAAATCTTTGCCGATTTTGGCTAAATTGGGCACATATTGCTAAATGTTGAATGTACTGTTCGTGTAAAATTTCAAGTAAATCGGAGTGAAATTTGGAATTACGGTAGTCGTATATGATTGATCCATTTCCCGTAGTTCGCATATCGGGCGAAACATATGTATGGAAGCTATATCTAAATATGAACCGATTTCAAACCGATTCGGCATACACATTAATACAGTAATACCTCGATTTACATCGTGATTGGTTCCGGAATTTGACGACGTTAATCGAAACGACGTAAACCGAATTACAAATTGTTCGTACTTACTCCTAAGTCCGCTGTGTCCGAGAATCAAAACAACAATGCATTCATGATTGAAAGGCTACACACATATAGAAATAAATCAAATGCTAAACGTGTACAGAGTTAAAAACTGGGATTCCCCTGCTTTTCTTTATAAATTTTAAGGCGGCGTAAATTGAATGACGATGCGAAACGGAATTGGATGGAACAAAAAATTTGACGGCGTAAATCGAAGTCCACTCCATTGTTCCCTTCCCTCCCAAATATCCAAAATTCTCCCACGTCAAGTAACTCGGAGAAGTTTATTTTTTTACATTATTAAAAAGTCAGACAAGGGGGAGGTATACCTCTATTGCAAATATTAAAAAATCAGGTTCACAATCAGGTAAACTTAATAACTTTTGCCACGTCTTCTGTAAACTTCAAGTAAATCGGTCATGTTAGTTGTACTTAAAAAAAATTTCGGACAAATGGGAGCTCCCCTTGCCCAAACAAAAAATAAAGTAGCGGTAGATCGGTTTATATGGGGGCTATACCAAAATATGGACCGATACCCACCATATTTATCACACCTATTTGTTGTCCTAGAATATCTGTACATTTCCAATTTCAGACATATCGGATAATAAATACGATTTCTAGAATGGGGGTTATACCAACACATGGTCCTGGAATATCTCTAGATTTCCAAATTGGATAAAAACTACGGTTTCTAGAAGCTGAAGACACAATATCGGGTTGTCGGTCTTCCAACTTGACCTGCCTGCAAATAACAAACGAATTTGTACAAAATTTCAAGATGATAGCGCCATTATTGAAGGTTGTATCGTCATTATAACAGATACACCCAGAAAAAAGTGTCTTCGAAACTAAAGGAAAAAATGTTCAACAATTTAGTTTAGCCATTTTATTTCCATTCAGTTAAATTTTTGTGTGAAATAATAAAATTTACTTGTTTCAGTAAAAACAAGTATATACGGCCGTAAGTTCGGCCAGGCCGAAGCTTATGTACCCTCCATCATGGATTGCGTAGAAACTTCTTCTAAACACTGCCATCCACAATCGAATTAAGTTGCGGTAACGCTTGCCGATGGCAAGGTATCTTAAAACCTCCTAACAATATCTTCTAAATTATATGTAAGTCCATACGTGGTATATATTAAATCAAAAAAGATCGATCCAATACGTATATAATTCAGTTTGACAAAGTAGACATAAAATTTTGACAAAATTTTCTACAGAAATAAAATTTTAACAAAATTTTCTATAGAAATAAAATTTTCACAAAATTTCCTATAGAAATAAAAATTTTGACAAAATTTTTAATAGAAAGAAAATTTTGACAAAAATTTCTACAGAAATAAAATTTTAACAAAATTTTCAATAGAAATAAACTTTTGACAAAATTTTCTATAGAAATAAAATCTTGGTAGATTATTTTTGGCTCGAGTGGTTATGAACCGAATAAAATTTGAACAAAATTTTCTATAGAAATAAAATTTTGACTACGATGAAAATTTTATTGTGAACCGAATAAAATTTTAACAAAATTTTCTCTAGAAATAAAATTTTGACAAAATTTTCTATAGAAATAAAATTTTTTTTTACAAAATTTTCTATAGAAATAAAATTTTGGTAGATTATTTTAGGCTCTAGTGGCAACCATGATTATGAACCGATATGGACCAATTTTTGTGTGATTGGACCACTTTTGGTATGGTTGTTAGCGACCATATACTAACACCACGTTCAGCCGGATCGGATGAAATATGCTTCTCTTAGAGGCTCCACAAGCCAAATCTGGGGATCGGTTTATATGGGCGCTATATATAATTAAGGACCGATATGGACCAATTTTTGCATGGTTGTTAGAGACCATATACCAACATCATGTACCAAATTTCAGCCGGATCGGATGAAATTTTCTTCTCTTTCAGGCTCCGCAAGCCAAATCTGGGGATCGGTTTATATGGGGGCTATATATAATTATGGACCGATGTGGACCAATTTTTGCATGGCTGTTAGAGACCATATACTAACATTATGTACCAAATTTCATCCGGATCGGATGAAATTTTCTTCTCTTAGAAGCCAAATTTGGGGGTCCGTTTATATGGGGGCTATACGTAAACGTACACCGATATGGCCCAATTTTTGCATGGTTGTTAGAGACCATATACCAACACCATGTACCAAATGTCAGCCTGATCGGATGAAATTTGCTTTTTTAGAGCAATCGCAAGCCAAATTTGGAGGTCAATTTATATGGGGGCTATACGTAAAAGTGGACCGATATGGACCAATTTTTGCATGGTTGTTAGACACCATATACTAACACCATGTACCAAATTTCAGCCGGATCGGATGAAATATGCTTCTGTTAGAGCAATCGCAAGCCAAATTTGGGGGTCCGTTTATATGGGGGCTATACGTAAAAGTGGACCGATATGGCCCATTTTCAATACCATCCGACCTACACACCTCTAAGAGCCTCTAAGAGAAGCATATTTCATCCGCTCCGGCTGAAATTTGGTACATGGTGTCGGTATATGGTCTCTAACAATCATGCAAAAATTGGTCCACATCGGTCCATAATTATATATAGCCCCCATATAAACCGATCCCCAGATGTGGCTTGCGGAGCCTCAAAGAGAAGCAAATTTCATCCGATCCGGCTGAAATTTGGTACATGATGTTGGTATATGGTCTCTAACAGCCGTGCAAAAATTGGTCCACATCGGTCCTTAATTATATATAACGCCCATATAAACCGATCCCCAGATTTGGGTTGCGGAGCCTCTTGGAGGAGCAAAATTCATCCGATCCGGGTCAAATTAGGAGCGTGGTGTTAGTATATGGTCGCTAACAACCGTACCAAAATTGGTCCAATCACACAAAAATTGGTCCATATCGGTTCATAATCATGGTTGCCACTAGAGCCAAAAATAATCTACCAAAATTTTATTTCTATAGAAAATTTTGTAAAAAAAAATTTATTTCTATAGAAAATTTTGTCAAAATTTTATTTCTAGAGAAATTTCTGTTAAAATTTTATTCGGTTCATAATAAAATTTTCATCGTAGTCAAAATTTTATTTCTATAGAAAATTTTGTCAAAATTTTATTTCTATAGAAAATTTTGTTCTAATTTTATTCGGTTCATAACCACTCGAGCCAAAAATAATCTACCAAGATTTTATTTCTATAGAAAATTTTGTCAAAAGTTTATTTCTATAGAAAATTTTGTTAAAATTTTATGTCTGTAGAAATTTTTGTCAAAATTTTCTTTCTGTAGAAAATTTTGTCAAAATTTTATGTCTACTTTGTCAAACTGAATTATATACGTATTGGATCGATCTTTTTTGATTTAATATATACCACGTATGGACTTACATACAATTTAGAAGATATTGTTAGGAGCTTTTAAGATACCTTGCCATCGGCAAGCGTTACCGCAGCTTAAGTAATTCGATTGTGGATGGCAGTGTTTAGATGAAGTTTCTACGCAATCCATGATGGAGGGTACAAAAGCTTCGGCCTGGCCGAACTTACGGCCGTATATACTTGTTTTAGTTGGAATCGCGTTGTTATGGTATATGGAGAGATTATTAAAAAATAATATTGTAAAATATTATAATAAAAAACAAATAAAATATATAAAATATTTGTTATTTTAAATCAGTGAGAAAATTTTCGTTTTTTGAAAATTGGTTTATAAAAAAAGAAAACACCAGCAGAATAACAACCCCTTCATTCGACTTCATTTTGGAATCTTAAATTATGAGGTAATATTCAGTGACGCTAACCTTTTGTGAAAAAATTGGTTTAGGATTTTTTTTGTTTATATTTGTGGTATTGAAATTGTAAAAGTTGGACAAAATTGCTAGGCAGCAACTTATTCAAAGTGAAAGGTACTAGAAGAAGAAAAAAATGTGTTTTAATATGTCAAGGCCAGTCGATGCTGTTGATTCTAAATAAATATATTTAATATATTAATAAAACATGTCTTTTATTGAAGAAAAAATTGCTTATATAAATACATAAAATTGTATTTAAAAACGAAGGTAAGCAGTTCCAAAAATATATGTAAGATTTGTCCAAATGAATGGAAAAAGTTCAATGAAATCATTCCATATATGAATTCAATTCAGTTAAATTTTTTCATTCTGTAGTATAGTGGTACCTAAATATAGGAAAATGTTAACTAATATATGGAATGCATTCTACCTAATTTCTACGAAAATCACATCGTTCAAACAAATAAAAATGTCTTTGGTGCTATACGAAGTTCAACTTTCTTCACAGTGAGTTCATTTTAACTTAAAGAAGGGGTCACTTTTTTCTAGGTGTAGGCGAACATGGTTATATCGTATTAGAATTTCTCCCTGATCAAGAATTATATACTTTAAATAGTCGGAAATCGATATTTCGATGTGTTCCAAACGGAATGACAAACATATTGTACCCCCATCACCACGCTATGGGAATGGGTATAAAAATACCTCAAATTTACCTATACGTAATACGTATGTACTACCTATTTACCCAATACGTATAACCTAATACGTATGTATTGCCCGAAATGGCGATTGTCCAAATCGGTTCAGAATTACATATATGGATGTGGTAATTAGTACTGTGTCGTTCCGGAACGAACTAGTTTTCAATGAACGATTCACCAAATGGAACGTCTTGTACTAGTTCCGTCATTTTCGCTCATATACTCCCTTTTCTTATTTAATGTCTCATTCGACTTTGGTCAGCTGTTTGACACCATCATATGCAGACACTGAGAGAAAGTTACAGAGAAAACAAACGAAGATGTTAATAAAACAGACTATTTAAGCTGCATTTAAAAAAAAAAAAAAAACAAGTACATACAGTAGTAAGTTCGGCCGGGCCGAATCTTAAATACCCACCACCATGAATCAAATATAATAGTTTACTTTGAAAACTCCTCGCCGTAGAGGGTTACTTGATAATATATAGAATTTCAGGGGATTTGCTGACAGATATTCTCCCAAGCAGATCAGTTTAACCAGTACGCTTCGAGAAGATAAATTTTTAGATTCTACCTATGAAGACTAGATCAGATTCTAGATTTATAAGAAACAAGCTTGCTTGAGTTTTATAGAAATCATAAACATATCGTGTGAAGGATGAAATAAAGCCTTGATTTGAAATATTAAATCTGTAGGTTTTTACCGCCACTATTTAAATGATTACGAGGAGTAAAATTTGGAATTTTTACTTTAAGTTTCAAGCAATTTTTATAATCAGTGCGCCATCAAGAAGTAAAATCGGTCTATGTTATATCGATGCCTTACATAATGGACCGGTAAAAATAAATGCGATACAGATTTTTGAGGGTCTAAAATACCAGTATACTCGTATTTACATTTTTGGGCAAATCGGATAAAAACTACGGTTTCTAGCAGCCCAAGGAGTTAAATCGGGAGATCGGTCTATATGGGGGCTATACTAAAACATGGCTTGATACACACCATATTTGGCTGACATATTTGTGGTCCTAAAATACCAAGGTTTCCAATTTCAGGCAAAGTGGATAAAAAGTACAGATTCTAGCAGCCCAATACATAAATTCGGGAGGTAGGTCTATATGGGGACCATGGACCAATTCTCACCATTTTCGAAACACCTCTCAAAGGTCCTCAAATACCTCTAGAACTCAAATTTCAGACAAATTGGGTAAAAACTACGAATTCTACAAGCCCAAGTGGTAAAATCAGGAGATCGGTCTATGTGGGGGCTACACCAAAACATGGACCGATACACCACATTTTCGACACACCAATTTGTGGTCCTAAAATACCTCTTGACGCCCAAAAAGTAAAATCGAGAGATCGGTCTATATGGGGTCTATGCCAAAACATGGACCGATACTGACCATTTTCGACACAGCAATTTGTGGTCGTAAAAGACCTCTAGATTTCCAATTTCAGGCACATCGAATAGAAAATACACTTTCTAGACGCCTAAGAAGCAAAATCGGGAAATCGGTCCATATGGGGGCTATAGCAAAACATGGACCGATAGGCACCATTTTCGGTATACTTTTTGATGGTCATAAAATACCTCTAGATTTCAAATTTCAGGCAAATTGGATAAAAACTACGATTTCTATAAGCCCAAGGCCCCAAATCGGGAGGTGGGTTTATATGGGGACTATATCAAAACTTGGACCGATATAGCCCACCTTCGAACTTGACCTGCCTGCACACAAAACACGAATCTGTGCCAAATTTCAGACGATAGCGCCATTATTGAAGGCTGTAGCGTGATTACAACAAACAGACAGACAGACGGACATGCTTATATCGTCTTAGAATTTCTCCCTAATCAAGAACATAAATATTTTATATAGTCGGAAATCGATATTTCGATGTGTTACACCATTCTATGGTGGTGGGTATAATTACAAAAAAAACTAATTCGGTTTCAAAATACATCGAATACGGAATACTAATCCAAACTTTTATATATCTTCATACAAGTAAGTAAAGTAGAAAGTCGGGCGGGGCCGACTATATCATACCCTAAACCACCATTACAGATTTAGTAATCATACGCATTTGTGGGGTAACATATAGGTCTGGGAGATAAACCGCAGTTGCATATTTAAGAAAATTAAGGGATACATGTCTATGGGTGCTTTGTGTCAATCTGACTATAGCTCATAGTCAATGTTGCCAGGGAAAATGTTCGGTTCACCCTACAACATTCATTCCCAAACAATTTTCCCTACTATATTTTTCGTTAAATTTAAAAAATTTTACAAAACAAAAATGGTTCTAAGTACTTTATTATCTTAAAACATGAATATGCAACGTATATAACTTAGAATATAAATTTGTATTACCACCACGGTTGCCACAGTTTGTAGAATTCTACACAAATTAGTAATCTTTTTTTAAATCTCTTTAAAAATTGGAAAAAGTTTCTATAAACAAATTTTTGTAAGAAATTTTTCTATAGAAATAAAATGTTGACAATAAATTCTATAGAAATAAAATTTTGAGAAAAAATTCCATAGAAATAAAATTTTGAGAAAAATGTTTATAGAAATAATATTTGGAAAAAAATGTCTATAGAAATAAAATTTTGACAAAATGTTCTAAAGAAATAAAATGTTGACAAAATTTTCTACAGGAATAAAGTTTACCACACATTGTTAAAGATCAAGCCTTGTCGGCTTCTAATTTCCTCCTCTAGAGCCACCAAAAATTATTACAAATTGTGTTGAGCGAAAATGTCCTACATTGTGGCCCTACGTCCCTACAAGACACTAAATATTAGAAAAACCCTACATATAGGGAATTTCCCCTACTTCTAGCAACACTGGATGTGTTGATATTGCACCCACAGAGTTAGTATGCCACTAATATTGAGCCCATTATTAAAAAAGCGAAAATCGTTAAATTAGTGTGGGAAATAAATCCAAATTTGTAAAAATCGAGCAATATTCTTATGTAAGAGCTACAAGTACATATAAGTACGATCGGCTAGTACATCAAAATTTGAAATTTGAGTAACATTGGTTAATAAATAAGAGTACTATTGCCAAATTTGGGAAAATCGAGCGATGCATATATATGGAAGCTAAATCTGAACCAATTTGCATAATATTTTGCGGGTTTGATTAATACCACAAAAGGTTGCCTTGTGCAAGATTTGAGTAAGATCAGTTACGAAATGAGGCCTGTATGGTCAAACATAAGGTTATAAGGGCGAATTTTTCAAAATAAGGCGATACATATATGGGAGCTATATCTACAACTGAACCGATTTCGATGAAATTTTGCACATATAGTTAGTACTATAGAGGACTGGATCTAGCCAACTTTTAGTAAGATCGGTTAATAAATAAGGGTTCTATGGCCAAATTTGGGAAAATCGGGCTATACATAAAGGGTGATACGGTCAAAATTTGGTCAATATAAACTTGACGTATTTCTTTCAATTTTGCATTTAAAAAACCTGAACACCCTTAATTTTGAAGGTGTGTGTGTGTAGAATGTTGCTCTTATTTTGATTTTGGAATTCACTCTTCAGTTGTCAAAATGCCGTCCAAGCAAGAAGAGCAGAGTATCAAAATTTTGCTCGCGTATCGCGAAAATCCGAGCTACTCCCACGCAAAGCTGGAAAAATCGCTAAAAGTTGCCAAATCAACCGTTACAAATGTAATTAAAGTATTTGGGGAACGTTTGTCGACAGCCAGGAAGTCTGGATCGGGGGGAAATCGAAAACCGGAAGCCGCTGAGACGACAAAGAGAGTTGCCGGTAGTTTCAAGCGAAACCCTAACCTCTCTCTCCGAGATGCCGCAAATAAGCTGGGTGTATCGTCTACCACCGTGCATCGAGCCAAAAAACGATCCGGACTATCGACTTACAAGAAGGTAGTGACTCCAAATCGCGATGATAAACAAAATACGACGGCCAAAGCGCGATCCCGGAGGCTGTACACGACGATGCTGACGAAGTTTGATTGCGTGGTAATGGACGACGAAACCTACGTCAAAGCCGACTACAAACAGCTTCCGGGACAGGAGTTTTATACGGCAAAAGGAAGGGGAAAGGTAGCAGATATTTTCAAGCACATAAAACTGTCAAAGTTCGCAAAGAAATATCTGGTTTGGCAAGCCATCTGTACCTGTGGCTTGAAAAGCAGCATTTTCATAGTTTCCGGGACTGTCAACCAAGAAATTTACGTGAAAGAGTGTTTGAATAAACGTCTGCTGCCTTTCCTGAAGAAACACGGTTGTTCCGTACTGTTTTGGCCGGATTTGGCATCTTGCCATTACGGTAAAAAGGCCATGGAGTGGTACGCCGCCAACAACGTGTAGGTGGTTCCCAAGGACAAGAACCCTCCCAACACGCCAGAGCTCCGCCCAATTGAGAAATACTGGGCTATTGTCAAGCGGAACCTAAAGAAGACCAAAAAAATTGCTAAGGACGAGCAGCAGTTCAAGGCAAACTGGCTTTCTGCGGCGAAGAAGGTGGACAAGGTGGCTGTACAAAATCTGATGGCAGGTGTCAAGCGTGAGGCCCGGCAATTCGGATTTGGAAAAGCGAAAGCCTAACTGAATATTTTTCCTGAATTTTATACTAATTGAACTTGAAAAGGAAATTTAATTTGATTTTTTAAATAAACGATTTCACCGATTTACACGCGTTTTCCCTTGACCAAATTTTGACCGTATCACCCTTTATATATGGGAGCTATATCTAAATCTGAACCGATTTCGATGAGTTTTTGCACATATAGTTAGTACTATAGAAGACTACATTTAGCCCAATTTGGGTAAGATCGGTTGATAAATAAGGGTTTTACGGCCAGATTTAGAAAAATCGGGCGGTACATATATATGGGAGCTATAGCTAAATCTGAACCGATTTCGATGATTTTTTGCACATATAGTTAGTGCTATAGAAGATTATATTTAGCCAACTTTGAGTAAGATCGGTTGATAAATAAAGGTTTTGTGGCCAAATTTGGGAAAATCGGGCGATACATATATATGAGAGCTATATCTAAATTTTAACCGATTCCAAATTCAATAGCGTTCGTCCTTGTGCCCAAAAAACTCCCTGTACCAAATTTCATCAAAATCGGTTAATAATTGCGACCGGAATCCTGTGAACAACAAATACATGGACAGACGGACGGACGGACACCAAGCGCTAGATCGACTCAGGAGGTGATTCTGAGTCGATCGGTATATATTTTATGGGGTCTAAAATCAATATTTCTGGTAGGCACATTTTTTGGCACATTTTTTGTGGTTTAGGGTATAACAAACGAGTTGCTTCTCCTTGTACTACTTGCTTGTGAAAGAGAGTCAACAGTTGAATGAATGAATTTATTCAAAGAAGCTAAATAGAATGAAGGAACGATTTAAAGACTCTAGTTCCTCTGATGGTAATGGCAAATATTAAAACCGGCAGTGTTGCCAGTATATTCATGGCTTTTGTCACAAATTTGAACGGTTTCTCCAAAAATTCCCAACTTAAATTAAAACTCTCCACAAAAATCCTCAACAAATCGTTGACAAGTTTTTTGAAAAAAAAGTAAAGGAATACGCTCTGCTGTAGAAAATACGTAATAATTTTAAAAAATGTGAAATTTTTTTTATGGCAGTTTGCGAAGTACATAAAGATGATGATTTCAAAACACACAAAGCCCTTATTATAACTAATAATGGAAGGCGATATGCAAATCGCTTTCTAAACGCGAGAGAAATAAAAATGGGAGTTCGGTTAAAATGTGTATTTATGAAACAAAATTTAGTTCTAAGTCTAGAGTCAAATAATTTTATATAAACCAGGTTTAAAGTACCTCATTTATTATTCTGAACAGATGTCGAAAATCCCCCACAAAAATCCCCAAATTTCTGGAAATTTCTCACCAAACTCCCAAGTCCCCAATTCAAAAAATGTCTTCCTCATTGACGACAAAATAACGCCGATTTGGGAAAAATCCCCAATACTGGCATAACTGAAAACCAGTATGAATTATTAGAACGAGATGGAACGAAGGAACTAGTTTCTTTCTACAAAAGGAACGATAAGTCGAATCCCTAGGGAGACCGACTAGTGACTAGTGGTAATAAAATCTTTTATATAAATACAGCTCCCCAATTTTTGAGATGGTATCGAAATTGTAGGTCTACCGAATAGTGCAGGACAGATTTTAGACTTTCCTTACTTGTTTCCTATCCCTTTATTGCTTATGTTAACCAACATTCCTACAGGATTTACAAAGAAAACAATTTTAAGGCCCTTCGACACGTCAACCTCCGTCCCTATCATTATATGCCCTCACAACCGCGAAAATGAGTACACTTTCGCGTCGGTGTACACACCACACGATTGTTGCCATTTCAAAACCACAATAATAACAATATCCGACGAATAAAACAAATTCATCAGGAAACCATGGAATCGAATTTATTCATCCACAAAAATAGTAAACCGCATTATTTTTCGGTGGCTATAAACTGGGGTTGCATCAACCGATAAATGACATGGTGGCAGAAGTAGGCTTATTTATCGCGTAAGTTGAGCGCATTAAGCAACGATCCACAATATCTGCATTACTTAAAAACTTAATTATGGCCAACCCCAGAAAGGATGACGGGGATATTCAGCTGATGAATCAATCACAATTCACTAATAGATATTGAAAACAAATGTTCGTGTAATGCGATTAAAGAACATTGGTTTATATTAACATGTTATTTGAATGAAGCGGCTACATTCAACTTGCAATTTACCAAATGTGTAGAGAGTACTCCATTTATAGAATTGATTTTAAAACAAACGAGTATGGGCTAAAGTAGCGCAGAACATAAGTATGTACGTAGGATGATGGTTACTAATAATAACCGTATACATGCTACCAATTTACAGGCCTCCTACAATAGACTCTTACGTGGATGACCAAATATGAACAAATTTCCACAGCCTAATTTAAGAGTATCACTAAAGCTATTTAGTGAAGGACCACAAAAACCATTGTCAAAATTTCAAGGAAATCGGATCGGACTAATAAAAGAACAGGTCCATCTCCACTGAAAAGAAAGCATACCTGATTCAAAAGATTTTGTCTTTAATGATTTTGGCATTGATTCCGTGCCAAAGAAGTGGAGAATTAAAGTAAGGATACATCTAGGTTAGGTTAGGTTAGGTTGCAGCCCGATGTATCAGGCTCACTTAGACTATTCAGTCCATAGTGATACCACATTGGTAAAGGATACATCTAAGACACAATTCACTTTTAAATCTGAGTTTTGCGTACTTCATTCTACACCCACTGAATCACAAGCTGCATCACATTAATATTAACACATATATTAAAAAAAACTACTAGTTAATCGTACATTAAAAGACTAGTCGTAGTATAATACTTAAACAATTGTGTTGTTTAAGAAAATAAAAATAAAACAAGTATATACGGCCGTAAGTTCGGCCAGGCCGAAGCTTATGTACCCTCCATCATGGATTGCGTAGAAACTTCTTCTAAACACTGCCATCCACAATCGAATTACTTAAGTTGCGGTAACGCGTGCAAGGTATCTTAAAACCTCCTAACACCATCTTCTAAATTGTATGTAAGTCCATACGTGGTATATATTAAATCAAAAAAGATCGATCCAATACGTATATAATTCAGTTTGACAAAGTAGACATAAAATTTTGACAAAATTTTCTACAGAAATAAAATTTTAACAAAATTTTCTATAGAAATAAAATTTTCTATAGAAATAAAAATTTTGACAAAATTTTCTATAGAAAGAAAATTTTGACAAAAATTTCTACAGAAATAAAATTTTAACAAAATTTTCTATAGAAATAGACTTTTGACAAAATATTCTATAGAAATAAAATCTTGGTAGATTATTTTTGGTTCGAGTGGCAACCATGATTATGAACCGAATAAAATTTGAACAAAATTTTCTATAGAAATAAAATTTTGACAATGATGAAAATTTTATTATGAACCGAATAAAATTTTAACAAAATTTTCTATAGAAATAAAATTTTGACAAAATTTTCTATAGAAATAAAATTTTGGTAGATTATTTTTGGCTCTAGTGGCAACCATGATTATGAACCGATATGGACCAATTTTTGTGTGATTGGACCAATTGTTGTATGGTTGTTAGCGACCATATACTAACACCACGTTCCTAATTTGAACCGGATCAGATGAATTTTGCTCCTCCAAGAGGCTCCGGAGGTCAAATCTGGAGAACGTTTTATATGGGGGCTATATATAATTATGGACCGATATGGACCAATTCTGGCACGGTTGTTAAATATCATATACTAACACCATGTTCAAAATTACAACCGGATCGGATGAAATTTGCTTCTCTTTGAGGCTTCGCAAGTCAAATCTGGAGATCGGTTTATATGGGGTCTATATATAAGTATGGACCGATGTGGACCAATTTTTGCATGGTTGTTAGACACCATATACCAACATCATGTACCAAATTTCAGCCGGATCGGATGAAATTTGCTTCTCTTTGAGGCTCCGCAAGCCAAATCTGGGGATCGGTTTATATGGGGGCTATATATAATTATGGACCGATGTGAACCAATTTTTGCATGATTTTTAGAGACCATCTACCAACACCATGTACCAAACTGCAGCCGGAAATTTAGTACATGGCTCCACAAGCCAAATCTGGGGATCGGTTTATATGGGGGCTATATATAATTATGGACCGATGTGGACCAATTTTTGCATGGTTTTTAGAGACCATATACCAACACCATATACCAAATTTCAGCCGGATCGGATGAAATATGCTTCTCTTAGAGGCTCCACAAGCCAAATTTGGGGATCGGTTTATATGGGGGCTATATATAATTATGGACCGATGTGAACCAATTTTTGCATGATTGTTAGAGACCATCTACCAACACCATGTACCAAATTTCAGCCGGATCGGATGAAATATGCTTCTCTTACAGGCTCCACAAGCCAAATCCGGGGATCGGTTTATATGGGGGCTATATATAATTATAGACCGATGTGGATCAATTTTTGCATGGTTGTTAGAGACCATATACCAACACCATATACCAAATTTCAGCCCGATCGGATGAAATATGCTTCTGTTAGAGGCTCCACAAGCCAAATCTGAGGGTCCCTTTATATGGGGGCTATACGTAAAAGTGGACCGATATGGCCCATTTTCAATACCATCCGACCTACATCGATAACAACTACTTGTGCCAAGTTTCAAGTCGATAGCTTGTTTCGTTCGGAAGTTAGCGTGATTTCAACAGACGGACGGACGGACGGACGGACGGACGGACGGACGGACGGACGGACATGCTTAGATCGACTCAGAATTTCACCACGACCCAGAATATATATACTTTATGGGGTCTTAGAGCAATATTTCGATGTGTTACAAACGGAATGACAAAGTTAATATACCCCCATCCTATGATGGAGGGTATAAAAAGATCG
Organism: Haematobia irritans; assembly: GCF_050003625.1. Taxonomy (NCBI): domain Eukaryota; kingdom Metazoa; phylum Arthropoda; class Insecta; order Diptera; family Muscidae; genus Haematobia; species Haematobia irritans. The sequence continues at coordinate 91,641,248 of NC_134400.1, read as the reverse complement.
ATCCAATACGTATATAATTCAGTTTGACAAAGTAGACATAAAATTTAGACAAAATTTTCTACAGAAATAAAATTTTAACAAAATTTTCTATAGAAATAAAAATTTTGACAAAATTTTCTATGGAAAGAAAATGTTGACAAACATTTCTACAGAACTAAAATTTTAACAAAATTTTCTATAGAAATAAATTTTTGACAAAATATTCTATAGAAATAAAATCTTGGTAGATTATTTTTGGTTCGAGTGGCAACCATGATTATGAACCGAATAAAATTTGAACAAAATTTTCTATATATATAAATAAATAAAATAAATAAAATTTTGACAAAATTTTCTATAGAAATAAAATTTTGACAATGATGAAAATTTTATGATGAACCGAATAAAATGTAAACAAAATTTTCTCTAGAAATAAAATTTTGACAAAATTTTCTATAGAAATAAAATTTTTGACAAAATTTTCTATACAAATAAAATTTTGGTAGATTATTTTTGGCTCTAGTGGCAACCATTTTGGTATGGTTGTTAGCGACCATATACTAACACCAGGTTCCTAATTTGAATCGGATCGGATGAATTTTGCTCTTCCAAGATGCTCCGGAGGTCAAATCTGGAGAACGTTTTATATGGGGGCTATATATAATTATGGACCGATATGGACCAATTCTGGAACGGTTGTTAAAGATCATATACTAACACCATGTTCCAAATTACAACCGGATTGGATGAAATTTGCTTCTCTTGGAGACTTCGCAAGCCAAATCTGGGGATCGGTTTATATGGGGGCTATATATAATTATGAACCGATGTGGACCAATTTTTGCATGGTTGTTAGAGACCATATACCAATATCATGTACCAAATTTCAGGCGGATCGGATGAAATTTGCTTCTTTTTGAGGCTTCGCAAGCCAAATCTGGAGATCGGTTTATATGGGGTCTATATATAATTATGGACCGATGTGGACCAATTTTTGAATGGTTGTTAGAGACCATATACCAACACCATGTACCAAATTTCAGCCGGATCGGATAAAATTTACCTCCCTTTTAGGCTCCGCAAGCCAAATCTGGGGATCGGTTTATATGGGGGCTATATATAATTATGGACCGATGTGGACCAATTTTTGCATGATTGTTAGAGACCATATACCGACACCATGTACCAAATTTCAGCCGGATCGGATGAAATATGCTTCTCTTACAGGCTCCACAAGCCAAATCTGGGGATCGGTTTATATGGGGGCTATATATAATTAAGGACCGATATGGACCAATTTTTGCATGGTTGTTAGAGACCATATATCAACATCATGTACCAAATTTCAGCCGGATCGGATGAAATTTTCTTCTCTTTGAGGCTCCGCAAGCCAAATCTGGGGATCGGTTTATATGGGGGCTATATATAATTATGGACCGATGTGGACCAATTTTTGTATGGTTGTTAGAGACCATATACCAACACCATGTACCAAATTTCAGCCGGATCGGATGAAATTTACCTCCCTTTTAGGCTCCGCAAGCCAAATCTGGGGATCGGTTTATATGGGGGCTATATATAATTATGGACCGATGTGGACCAATTTTTGCATGGTTGTTAGAGACCATATACCAACACCATATACCAAATTTCAGCCGGATCGGATGAAATATGCTTCTGTTAGAGGCTTCACAAGCCAAATCTGAGGGTCCCTTTATATGGGGGCTATACGTAAAAGTGGACCGATATGTCCCATTTTCAATACCATCCGACCTACATCGATAACAACTACTTGTGCCAAGTTTCAAGTCGATAGCTTGTTTCGTTCGGAAGTTAGCGTGATTTCAACAGACGGACGGACGGACGGACGGACGGACGGACGGACGGACGGACATGCTTAGATCGAATCAGAATTTCACCACGACTTAGAATATATATACTTTATGGGGTCTTAGAGCAATATTTCGATGTGTTACAAACGGAATGACAAAGTTAATATACCCCCATCCTATGATGGAGGGTATAAAAAGTAAATATATACGGCCGTAAGTTTATGTACCCTCCACCATGGATTGCGTAGAAACTTCTACTAAAGACTGTCATCCACAATCGAATTACTTGGGTTGCGGTAACACTTGCCGATTTCAAGGTATCTTAAAAAATCCTTAACACCGTCTTCTAAATTGTAAGTTAGTCCATATACCCTCAAAAAAATCGCTTCTGTAACATATACTCCCAAACATATTTTGCTTCAAGCATATAAATTTTTGGGTATTGCCCAAATATTTATATGTTTGATTTCTTCCAATATTTAATATGTTTGAAAGCATATTGGTCTAAACAATATAATATGTTTGGGTAGTCTAAGTTCCAAACATTTTTTATTTTTCCATCCAAATTCAATAATGTTGTCTTCCAAAAAACTATATGTTATTATGTGAACATATAATATGTTTGGAGGCATTTGGGACCCAAAAATATTATATGCTGACAAGAATTTTTTCCCAAAGAATATTGTGCTCAAAATTTTTTTTCTGCAAAATTGTATATTGCCTCACATTTTTTTCACTTCCATGAGTTTTTTTAGTTCTTAGCACCTTTTTCTGTAATACAAACATTGTAGAAGAAATTATTAAATTTTATAAGTTTTACCTTTTGCCGGACGGGGATTCGAACAGCGGACCACACAGTTTGTAAGCCAGCACACTAACCACTGGCCTACGTAGCTGTTATGGTCATCAAGAGATAATTATCGTTATAAGTTATATTTATATAGCATAGCTTGCGGCGCCCACGAGCCGATGCAAACATAACATTGTTTAACAACATAACATTGTTAAACATACATTTGTTGGCAGCGTGGAGCAGTGGTTGGTCGTCCACCTTGCGTGACAGGGGTCCTGGGTTCGATCCCTTCTTCGACCAACACTATTTTTTTTTTAATATATTTTTTAACATATATTCCAGATTCGTTCGGAAGTTCCCGAAAAGGTGTTCAGCATTACATACTATTATATTAAATTTTTACTACGAAATTGTAAAGTGTGTTTTATAAAAGACTTAAAGTCAGAAAAGAAAAATGCTTGATATAAACGAAATGGACTGAGTTCAAATCAAACATTATTTGTTTATTGCAAAAATAAAAATTGTGTAACAAATAAAGGTTTTTGTATACAAGTTTAAAATTTTCGAAGAAATTCAAAAACTCTCACAAAAGAAGAACGTGAATTCGAGTATATAAAAATATTTTTCCATCGAATCCTAAGGTTAACGATAACCATTCAATTTAAATTCTAAACAGTAATTTTACAACAGCACATACATTTATTTTGGTGTGAACAATTGTTTGCTAGCATGTAACACCATTAATTTAGAAATACAAATAAATATGAATTTTTATTAACGAATAATTTTGTACTTAATTTAATTCTTAAGGCCGGTATAAATTGGTATTATCGCGTTAAAATGGCCATGTTTACCCTTTTACTTTTCTTTAATAATTTCTTTTAAAGAAAATAAACTTATTCAGTTGTTGCTTTGGATCTTTCCACACCATGTTATAATACAATTTACCTGAAAAAGTTGTAATGTTATTCTGGTTTTGCCGTTAAAATGAGAAATAATTTTAGCGGCAAAACTCGAACTCAATGCCCGCTTTTATTTTCGAAAAAATCCGTCAACTCCTCTTGGACTACTCATTAATAAAGAGGAACTAATCTTTGTTTTTATAGATCTTACTGTTTAATTTTTCACTGTTTCGCTCTGTTTTCATTTTACTTTCACAACTCTAAAAAGAGTGCATTGAAAATATATTGTCGTGAGGCCAAAGAGTTCATGTCCTTAAAATAAGAATACAACTTTTGCTTAGCTTAGAATTTCTCTAATATAAAGTTTTTTCCATGTTCAAAGGTCGATACTGTCAATGAAGTCGTGTTGTCGTCATAATTAAGTGATTTGACCTAAAAATGGGTATCATAACATGAAAGAACAAATTTTTGGACTAAGGTCAACTTGACTTTAATAATTCAGAAAAATTCTTTAAAATTAATGAAACTGTCTTTAAATTTGTTGCATTTTTGCATCTTGACTACAAGGCAAAAATCGTTAAAAAATAGGATATGTTTTTGAGTAATTTATTTTAAAGACATTTTTTACTTGAAACATAGCATAATTTCTACTGGAAGTCTTGTTTTTAACGGACATTTTATAGCATATGAAAAAAAGCTGAAAAAGCGAAAAATTGAAATGTGCTTCGTAGAGTCAAGTACACAAAACCCCATTTAAAAGAGAATTGTGTCTTAAAAGCATCCTTACTTGTATTCTCCGCTTCTTTGGTTCGGAATCAATACCAAAATTGTTAAAGTGGAGACACAATCTTTGGAACCGGACATGCTTTTTGTTCAGTGTATAGTGCCTTTTCGATAGTTTTTATGAAGATCCCTTTAATTACCTTTGTTTGAATATTTTGACTTACTCGTCCTACGTTCCGATTTGTTTTGACGAAACAAAAAAATTGTGCCCGTAATGCGAAAATGATAACCAAAACTCATGCTCTTTTTTTTAAATTTTATCTTTGTTCCGAATGAATTTTCTCTCCGAATACTCATTTTAATATTTTACTTAAGCATATACAATTTTTGGCGATGTCTTATATCACAACATATATATGTTTACTCATAATATATTTAGTAGTAGTATTTTTCCTATATTTAATGAAATTTTCTTTGTGTATATATATTTGTAATGCGTCAATTGGTTACTTTCATTATTTTACTTCCAGCATACACTTTGTCTCTCTTTGTAAACACATATATGTTTATGGGCTATTTCTAAATTAATATATGTTTGAATCCAAGCATATTATATTTACAAACATTTTATGTCCCAAACATAATATGTTCTAACATATTAACATATATGTCCCAAACATATTATGCTAGTTTATGAACATTATATGTTTGCACTCAAAAATATTGTGTTTAAAAATTTGAGTTCCAAACATATAATGTTTATACCCAAACATATGAAAAACAGTCTTTTTCGTCCGTGTACGGGGGATATATTAAACAAAAAAAGGCCGATTAAATATGTTGGTTAAGCTACACTTGTAGTTTAGTCAATGCATGGCTTTAAGCTGAGATCAAAAACAACAATAACGATTGAAGAGAAGCCAACATTAACAAACAAAACGAATGAAGATAGAGGAAGCACGCTCAAAAACAAACCCAACCAACTACATTCAAATCGATGATTTGAGTTTGGCAAAGGAAAAGAGATATGCTTGCAAATTTGCTTAGGCAGTAGCCGACTATCAAACCTTTTTTCGGAAGGTTCAGGTGCAGTTCACTTTGGGTTGAGTGAATTACCCGAATTTATTCTGATAATTGGTTGATAGTTTTGCTGCAAGTAGAGGATGCAGATGAGGATGCTTGCAGTCTATAGGGCTTTGCCCAAATAAATTTGACAAGCATACTTTTCCTCTGTTGGTTAAGCTACACTTGTAGTTTAGTCAATTCATGGCTTTAAGCTGAGATCAAAAACAACAATAGTAATAAAATTGTGACAAAATTTTCTATAAAAATAAAATTTTGGGTAGATTAGTTTTGGCGATATGGACGAATTTTTGTGTGATTGGCCATTGGCTATATATGACTATAGACCGATATGGACCAATTTTTGCATGGCTGTTAGCAGCCATATACTAGCGCAATGTACCAAATTTCAGCCGAATCGGATGAATTTTGCTCCTCCAAGAGGTTCGGAGGCCAAATCTGGGGATCGATTTATATGGAGGATTATATATAGCATGTATGGACCGATATGGACCAATTTTTGCATGATTGTTAGATACCATATATGTTACTAGGTTAGGTTAGGTTAGGTGATGTATCAGGCTCACTTAGACTATTCAGTCCATTGTGTTACCACATTGGTGAAACATATATTAACACCACGTATCAAATTTTAACCGGATCGGATTAAATTTGCTCTTCCAAGAGGCTCCGGAGTTCGAATCTGGGGATCAGTTTATATGGGGTCTATATATAATTATGGATTGATACGAACCTTTGCATGGTTGTTAGAGACCATATACTAACACCACGTACCAAATTTCAACCGGATCGGATGAATTTTGGTCCTCTAAGAGATCAAATCTGGGGATCGGTTTATATGGGGGCTATATATAATTAAGGACCTATATGGACCCATGTTTGCTTGGTTGTTAGAAACCATATACTGACACCACGTACCAAATTTCAACTGGATGGGATGAATTTTGCTCCTCAAAGAGGCTCCGGAGGTCAAATCTGGGGATCGGTTTATATGAGGGCTATACGTCAAAGTGGTCCGATATGGCCCATTTGCAATACCATCCGACCTACATCAATAACAACTACTTATGCCAAGTTTCAAGTCGATAGCTTGTTTCGTTCGGAAGTTAGCGTGATTTCAACAGACGGACGGACATGCTCAAATCGACTCAGAATTTCACCACGACCCGGAATATATATACCTTATGGGGTCTTAGAGCAACATTTCGATGTGTTACAAACGGAATGACAAAGTTAATATACCCCCCATCCTCTGGTGGAGGGTATAAAAATTTGATTCTACACCCTCAAAAAAACGCTTCTCTAACATATGTTCCAAACTTATTTTGCAGGAAGCACATATATTATTGGATACTGCCGAAACATTAATATGTTTGCTTTATGTGAACATATTATATGTTTGGAAGCATTTTGAGCCCAAAAATATTATATGCTTGGAAGAATTTTCTCCAAAGAAGATTGTGCTCATTCCCTCACATAATTTTCACTTCCACAAAATTTTTTAGTTCTTGGAATCTTTTTCTGTAATACAAATAATGTTGAAGAAATTATTCAATTTTATACATTTTACCTTTCTCCTGGACGGAGAATCGAACCGAGGACCATGCAGTTTGTAAGCCAACACACTATCCACTGGGCTACGTAGCTGCTATAGCTTCAGATTTAGATATAGCTGCCACATATATTTATCACCGGGAGCCACCGTGGTGCAATGGTTAGCATGCCCGCCTTGCATACACAAGGTCGGGGGTTCGATTCCTGCTTCGACCGAACACCAACAAGATTTTCAGTGGTGGATTATCCCACCTCAGTAATGCTGGTGACATTTCTGAGGGTTTCATAGCTTCTCTAAGTGGTTTCACTGCAATGTAGAGGTGTGCACGTGAGTAATATTTTTCTCATGCTCACGCACACTCACTACGGAGAAATATTATTCACGCACACTCACGCACGATATTTTTTGGTAGGACTCACGCTCACGCACGTTCACGAAAAGAAAATTTGTACACACGCACACGACTCACGAAAAATGTCGTGACTCACGAAAAACCTCGTGATTCACGAATAATTTTATGAGTAATTTACCTATAGAACCTGACTAAAAACATGAGTATGATTAAAATCGAGAGCGTTATAAAACGTTAAACACCTAGAATGTCACTAAAATTGTAAATGAATTCAACTTGTAAGCATTTTAGGTTCGTAATCGGGATTATTTTCGTGAGCGAAATTCGTTACTCACGCACACTCACGATGATATTATTTTCGTGACTCAGGCTAACGCACGATATTTGATTGGTTAATCATGCTCACGCACACTTACGCCGTTGCCGTCAGCGTGACTCACGACTCACGCGTGATTCACGAAAATTTTCGTGAGTCACGACAATGTCGTGTCACGTGCACACCTCTACTGCAATGTAGAGGTGTGCACGTGAGTAATAGTTTACTCACGCTCAAGCACACACACTACTGAAAAATCATACTCACGCACGATATTTTGTGGTAGGACTCACGCTCACGCACACTCAAGAAAAGAAAATTTGTACTCACGCACGAAAACGTCGTGACTCACGAAAAACACAGTGACTCACGAAAAATATCGTCGCTCACGGATAATTTTATGATTAATTTACCTTACCGAAGTGTCTAAAAACATGAGCATTATTAAAATCGAGAGTGTTATTAAACTCTTAACTTCCCAGGTGTCACTAAAATTGTAATTGAATTTAACTCTTAAGCGTTTTATGTTCGTGAGCAGGAATATTTTCGTGAGTGTAATTCGTTACTCACGCACAGTCACGAAGATATTATTTTCGTGACTCACGCTCACGCACGACATTATGGTTTGTTAATCACGCTCACGCACACTCACGCTGTTGTCATGAGTGTGACTTACGATTCACGCACGAATCACGAAAATTTTCGTGAGTCACGACAATTTCGTGTCACGTGCACACCTCTACTGCAATGTGGAACACCGTTCGGACTCGGCTATAAAAAGGAGGTCCCTTGTCATTGAGCTTAACATGGAATCGGGCAGCACTCAGTGATAAGAGAAAATTCACCAATGTGATATCACAATGTACTGAATAGTCTAAGTAAGCCTGATACATCGGGCTGCCACCTAACCTAACCTAATACCACCCGACCTACATCAATAACAACTACATGTGCCAAGTTTCAAGTCGATAGCTTGTTTCCTTCGGAAGTTAGCGTGATTTCAACAGACGGACGGGCGCACAGTGGTTCCAAATCATTTTTTTTCGGAAACAATTCTGCACCTTTTGAAACGATAAATATATCAACATAATTTTTTCTGTGTGTGAAAGCTGAGATATTTTTCTCTAAGCTTGCAAATTTGTGGGTCCCTAGTGGGTCCATGGGCTGATCTGTAGGCGTTGAAAGTTGGTTATCTCGGGGATATGCAATTTTGTTTTAGCTGTCAACTCCGCAATTTTGAAACGATTTCAACTGTTCGCAAGATATGGGCCCCACAATTTTTTTGTTGCAAAATTTTGGCAAAGTGGGGTCAGTCCGTTTTTGAATGGATACGTATTTCTTCTTCCTAACTGCATTCCCTACAAAATTCTACGAATTCTAGAAAAAAAGATGTGTACCCATGTGCTTCAAAAATTAAAAGTTGTAAAGTCCACAAATTAGAATTTCAAAAAATATCGAATTTTAACCATATTTTTGGAAAAAGGCACGTACATTCTTTCTGCCGTAACAGTTTTTATAACCTCCACCATAGGATGGGGGTATATTAACTTTGTCGTTCCATTTGTAACACATCGAAATATTGCTCTAAGACCCCATAAAGTATATATATTCTGGGTCGTGGTGAAATTCTGTGTCGATCTAAGCATGTCCGTCCGTCCGTCTGTCTGTTGAAATCACGCTAACTTCCGAACGAAACAAGCTATCCACTTGAAACTTGGCACAAGTAGTTGTTATTGATGTAAGTCGGATGGTATTGCAAATGGGCCATATCGGTCCACTTTTACATATAGCCCCCATATAAAAGGACCCTCAGATGTGGCTTGTGAAGCCTCTAACAGAAGCATATTTCATCCGATCCGGCTGAAAATTGGTACATAATGTTGGTATATGGTCTCTAACAACCATGAAAAAATTGGTCCATATCGGTCCATAATTATATATAGCCCCTATATAAACCGATCCCCAGATTTGGCTTGCGGAGCCTTAAAGGGAAGCAAATTTCATCCGATCTTGCTGAAATTTGGTACATGATTTTGGTATATGAACTCTAACAACCATGTAAAAATTGGTCAACATCGGTTCATAATTATATATAGCCCCCATATAAACCGATCCCCAGATTTGGCTTGTAGAGCCTCTAACAGAAGCAAATTTCATCTGATCCGGCTGAAATTTGGTACATGGTGGTGTTGGTATATGGTCTCTAACAACCATGCAAAAATTAGTCCACAACGGTCCATAATTATATATAGCCCCCATATAAACCGATCCCTAGATTTGGCTTGCGGAGCCTCAAAGAGAAGCAAATTTCATCAGATCCGGCTGAAATTTGGTGCATGGTGTTCGTATATGGTCTCTAACAACCGTGCAAAAATTGGTCCACATCGGTCCATAATTATATATAGCCCCCATGTAAACCGATCCCCAGATTTGGCTGGCGGAGCCTCCAAGAGAAGCAAATTTCTTCCGATCCGCCTGAAATTTGGTACATAATGTTGGTATATGGTCTCTAACAACCATGCAAAAATTAGTCCACATCGGTCCATAATTATATATAGCCTCCATATAAAACGTTCTCCAGATTTGACCCCCGGAGCCTCTTGGAGGAACAAAATTCATCCGATTCGGTTCAAATTTGGAACGTGGTGTTAGTATATGGCCGCTAACAACCATACCAAAATTGGTCCATATCGGTCTATAGTTATATATAGCCGATCTCCAATCACACAAAAATTGGTCCATATCGGTCATAATCATGATTGTCACTCGAGCCAAAAATAATTTACCAAAATTTTATTTCTATAGAAAATTTTGTTAAAATTTTATTCGGTTCATAATCATGGTTGCCACTCGAGCCAAACACCTAATAAGGATACGTTTTAAGGATTTATCGGTCATTTTTATCAAGTTGTATATGAGTTCTTCTCCTCCCCAAATCGCAATTTTTCAAAAAGAAAAAAAATTGTTTTCAAAAATTCTCATTTGGCAAAGCACCGATTGCTAAGCCTGTTTTCCACAAAGCCCTATGTGTCCACTAACTAACTGTAAAAGGTTTAAACATCCTACTAGTAGTAAACAGCTGAGAAATATGCAAATTACAAAAAAAATAACGTTTTTTTTTCAACATATGTCCACTTTGGGGATTTTTGATAGCAATTTTGGGAATGGTAAAGGGTGATACGGTCAAAATTTGGTCAAGGGAAAACGCGTGTAAATCGGTGAAATCGTTTATTTAAACAATCAAATTAAATTTCTTTTTCAAGTTCAATTAGTATAAAATTCAGGAAAAATATTCAGTTAGGCTTTCGCTTTTCCAAATCCGAATTGCCGGGCCTCACGCTTGACACCTGCCATCAGATTTTGTACAGCCACCTTGTCCTTGAACTGCTGCTCGTCCTTAGCAGTTTTTTTTGGTCTTCTTTAGGTTCCGCTTGACAATAGCCCAGTATTTCTCAATTGGGTGGAGCTCTGGCGTTGTTGGCGGCGTACCACTCTATGGCCTTTTTACCGTAATGGCAAGATGCCAAATCCGGCCAAAACAGTACGGAACAACCGTGTTTCTTCAGGAAAGGCAGCAGACGTTTATTCAAACACTCGTTCACGTAAATTTCTTGGTTGACAGTCCCGGGAGCTATGAAAATGCTGCTTTTCAAGCCACAGGTACAGATGGCTTGCCAAACCAGATGTTTCTTTGCGAACTTTGACAGTTTTATGTGCTTGAAAATATCTGCTACCTTTCCCCTTCCTTTTGCCGTATAAAACTCCTGTCCTGGAAGCTGCTTGTAGTCGGCTTTGACGTAGGTTTCGTCGTCCATTACCACGCTGTCAAACTTCGTCAGCATCGTCGTGTACAGCCTCCGGGATCGCGCTTTGGCCATCGTATTTTGTTTATCATCGAGATTTGGAGTCACTACCTTCTTGTAAGTCGATAGTCCGACTCGTTTTTTGGCTCGATGCACGGTTGTAGACGATACACCCAGCTTATTTGCGGCATCTCGGAGAGAGAGGTTAGGGTTTCGCTTGAAACTACCGGCAACTCTCTTTGTCGTCTCAGCGGCTTCCGGTTTTCGATTTCCCCCCGATCCAGACTTCCTGGCTGTCGACAAACGTTCACCAAACACTTTAATTACATTTGTAACGGTTGATTTGGCAACTTTTAGCGATTTTGCCAGCTTTGCGTGCGAGTAGCTCGGATTTTCGCGATGCGCGAGCAAAATTTTGATACGCTGCTCTTCTTGCTTGGACGGCATTTTGACAACTGAAGAGTGAATTGTTATATTGACCAAATTTTGACCGTATCACCCTTTATATACTCAACAATATTTATACCCTTCACCACTACTGTGTTACAGGGTATAATAAGTTTGTGCATTTGTATGTAACGGCAAGAAGGAAACGTCTGAGACACATCGTTTAGTATACCGAGTTTTGCCCTGAATTGCTTCAAATTTTGCACAAGGAGTACGTTTAATAGTAGAGGTAAGTGTGACAAATTTGGTTGAAATCGGTTCAGATTTAGATATAGCTCCCATATATATCTTTCGCCCGATTTACAGTTATGTGACCACGGGGGCCAATGTTATACTTCCATTTACGTGAAATTTTGCAGAGATTGCAGAATTATTATTCTAACGATGCATGTAAAATTCAGTCAAAATCGGTTCAGATTATATATAGCTCCTATATATACGGACACCAGCGTTGGGGAAATAAGGTAGACTGTTTCATATTTTAGACTCATTTTCAATGAGATTTTCCTCCAATTGACTGGATAGTTGATCAGGGAGAAATTCTAATGAAGCCATCGTGCTGAAATTTTGCACAAACTCGAAGATGGGCTATATCGGTCAAGGTTTTGATATAGTCCCCATATAAACCGACCTCTCGATTTGGGGTTTTGGGCTTATATATATATATATATATATATATATATATATATATATATATATATATATATATATATATATATATATATATATATATATATATATATATATATATATATATATATATATATATATATATATATATATATATATATATATATATATATATATATATATATATATATATATATATATATATATATATATATATATATATATACCAATACACTTCCCGAAGATAAATTTAAAGATTTTACCTTTGAAGTAAAATCGGGAGATCGGTCTATATGGGGGCTATACCAACACATGGTTTCGGAATAGTAAAAGAGGAACTCCAAAGTAGTCATTTTCGTTATTTATATTTTTTTTATTTTTTTTTATGGGGAATTTTTGTTGTTTTAGATTTTTCAATTTAGTTCAAACCATTTCTATTCAGATTGTGTACTGCAAATAAAAAGGACAGTATAAAATCCACTACTTGTGCAAAATTTAAAACAAGTCAGTTTAAAATTCCGGCTTCTGTGGCCTTATTAGTAGATATCGGGCGAAACATATATATGGGAGCTATATCTATAACAAAATCGATTTCTTCTAAAATCAATAGAGTTCTATTCTGACACGGACAGACGCTTTGTGCATCAGACCAACTGATCGTGACACACAACTATCCCCTATCTACACGCACAGAAAAAACATGTTTGGACATGTTTGCCGCATCCATTTAATGCTTATCTAGAGTATGTAATTGTCGCGAAAACCATATATTTTGTCTTTGTAAAAATAATTTTCGAGTGGAGAAAAATATATGCTGGCAGTAAGCATTTAGACGGTTCTCAAATGCCGCAAACATGTTCTATTATTTAAATGATAGAATTCAATAGCACTACATGGTCGGGAAAATCATGTACCTGACTATTCAATTTATTAACATTTTTCCAGGGAAAAAAGTATTTTTATAGGTTACGTATAGACATGTCTAGAGGCATTACTTGGCCATAAAGACCAAGGACATTATTTTCGTGACCATTTAATTTTTTTTAATTTTTTTGCAGCGAAAATAATTTTATAAAAACATTGAGCAGGTACACACGATTTTCATTTTGCGCGTCAGTCGTGTGTTTATTGTTTCTTGGAATGGGCGGAGAACACGGAATTATTGTGTTTTGTGTTAATTTATTTATTCAGAAATGGCACGTGGTTTTATGTGAATAAACAAAAGGAAAGTGTAATTGAAACCAGTAAGGAAGGTCTAAAGTCCGACTATATTATACCCTGCACCACTTTGTAGATCTAAATTTTCGATACCATATCACATCCGTCAAATGTGTTGGGGCTATATATAAAGGTTTGTCCCAAATACATACATTTAAATATCACTCGATCTGGACAGAATTTGATAGACTTCTACAAAATCTATAGACTCAAAATTTAAGTCGGCTAATGCACTAGGGTGGAACAAAATGTTAGTAAAAAAATATGGGAAACATTTAAATCTGAAGCAATTTTAAGGAAACTTTGCAAAAGTTTATTTATGATTTATCGCTCGATATATATGTATTAGAAGTTTAGGAAAATTAGAGTCATTTTTACAACTTTTCGACTAAGCAGTGGCGATTTTACAAGGAAATTGTTGGTATTTTGACCATTTTTGTCGAAATCAGAAAAACATATAAATGGGAGCTATATCTAAATCTGAACCGATTTCAACCAAATTTGGCACGCATAGCTACAATGCTAATTCTACTCCCTGTGCAAAATTTCAACTAAATCGGAGCAAAAAATTGGCCTCTGTGGTCATTTGGGTGTAAATCGGGCGAAAGCTATATATGGGAGCTATATCTAAATCTGAACCGATATCAACCAAATTTGGCACGCATAGCTACAATGCTAATTATACTCCCTGTGCAAAATTTCAACTAAATCGGAGCAAAAAATTGGCCTCTGTGGGCAAATGAGTGTAAATCGGGCGAAAGCTATATATGGGAGCTATATCTAAATCTGAACCGATTTGGCTGATATTTTGCAAGTTTTGCGAGACTCATAAAATATTCGGATGTACGGAATTTGAGGAAGATCGGTTGATATACACGCCAATTATGACCAGATCGGTGAAAAATATATATGGCAGCTATATCTAAATCTGAACCGATTTTTTCCAAAATCAATAGGGATCGTCTTTGAGCCGAAACAGGACCCTATACCAAATTTTAGGACAATCGGACTAAAACTGCGAGCTGTACTTTGCACACAAAAATACATCAACAGACATACAGAGGGACAGACAGACAGACAGACAGACAGACAGACGGACATCGCTAAATCGATTCAGAATTTAATTCTAAGACGATCGGTATACTAAACGATGGGTCTCAGACTTTTCCTTCTTGGCGTTACATACAAATGCACAAACTTATTATACCCTGTACCACAGTAGTGGTGAAGGGTATAAATATGGGAAACATTTAAATCTGGAGCAATTTTAAGAAAACTTCGCAAAGGTTTATTTATGATTTATCGCTCGATATATATGTATTAGAAGTTTAGGGAAATTAGAGTCATTTTTACAACTTTTCGACTAAGCAGTGGCGATTTAACAAGGAAAATGTTGGTATTTTGACCATTTTTGTCGAAATCAGAAAAACATATATATGGGAGCTATATCTAAATCTGAACCGATTTCAACCAAATTTGGCACGCATAGCTACAATGTTAATTCTACTCCCTGTGTCAAATTTCAACTAAATCGGAGTTAAAAATTGGCCTCTACGGTCATATGAGTGTAAATCGGGCGAAAGCTATATATGGGAGATATATCTAAATCTGAACCGATTTCAACCAAATTTGGCACGCATAGCTACAATGCTAATTCTACTCCCTGTGCAAAATTTCAACTAAATCGGAGCAAAAAATTGGCCTCTGTGGTCATATGAGTGTAAATCGGGCGAAAGCTATATATGGGAGCTATATCTAAATCTGAACCGATTTCAACCAAATTTGGCACGCATAGCTACAATGCTAATTATACTCCCTGTGCAAAATTTCAACTAAATCGGAGTAAAAAATTGGCCTCTGTGGTCATTTGAGTGTAAATCGGGCGAAAGCTATATATGGGAGCTATATCTAAATCTGAACCGATTTCAACCAAATTTGTCACGCATAGCTACAATGCTAATTCTACTCCCTGTGCAAAATTTCAACTAAATCGGAGCAAAAAATTGGCCTCTGTGGGCAAATGAGTGTAAATCGGGCGAAAGCTATATTCTAATTCTAAGACGATCGGTATACTAAACGATGGGTCTCAGACTTTTCCTTCTTGGCGTTACATACAAATGCACAAACTTATTATACCCTGTACCACAGTAGTGGTGAAGGGTATAAAAATGTATCTGTTTTTATACCCTTCACCACTACTGTGGTACAGGGCATAATAAGTTTGTGCATTTGTATGTAACGCCAAGAAGTAATCATAGACCAACCTTTTAGTATACGGATCGGCTTAGAATTAAATTCTGAGTCGATTTAACATACATATGTGTTGAGAATCTATATATTTTCGTTTGCTTGTCTGTGTTGCTCTCCTTTTGGTTTCCTCTTACTCGACGTAAGTGTTTATAACATTGGTCATATTTTTTCTTGGTCAAGTGTGTAAATGAAATGGACTTTCCTTTCATCGCATATACAAATGCACATAAAGGGTGATTTGTTAAGAGCTTGATAACTTTTTTTAAAAAAAAAACGCATAAAATTTGCAAAATCTCATCGGTTCTTTATTTGAAACGTTAGATTGGTCCATGACATTTACTTTTTGAAGATAATTTCATTTAAATGTTGACCGCGGCTGCGTCTTAGGTGGTCCATTCGGAAAGTCCAATTTTGGGCAACTTTTTCGAGCATTTCGGCCGGAATAGCCCGAATTTCTTCGGAAATGTTGTCTTCCAAAGCTGGAATAGTTGCTGGCTTATTTCTGTAGACTTTAGACTTGACGTAGCCCCACAAAAAATAGTCTAAAGGCGTCAAATCGCATGATCTTGGTGGCCAACTTACCGGTCCATTTCTTGAGATGAATTGTTCTCCGAAGTTTTCCCTCAAAATGGCCATAGAATCGCGAGCTGTGTGGCATGTAGCGCCATCTTGTTGAAACCACATGTCAACCAAGTTCAGTTCTTCCATTTTTGGCAACAAAAAGTTTGTTAGCATCGAACGATAGCGATCGCCATTCACCGTAACGTTGCGTCCAACAGCATCTTTGAAAAAATACGGTCCAATGATTCCACCAGCGTACAAACCACACCAAACAGTGCATTTTTCGGGATGCATGGGCAGTTCTTGAACGGCTTCTGGTTGCTCTTCACTCCAAATGCGGCAATTTTGCTTATTTACGTAGCCATTCAACCAGAAATGAGCCTCATCGCTGAACAAAATTTGTCGATAAAAAAGCGGATTTTCTGCCACTGATTTTGGTAATAAAATTCAATGATTTGCAAGCGTTGCTCGTTAGTAAGTCTATTCATGATGAAATGTCAAAGCATACTGAGCATCTTTCTCTTTGACACCATGTCTGAAATCCCACGTGATCTGTCAAATACTAATGCATGAAAATCCTAACCTCAAAAGAATCACCCTTTACATAACATAGAAATATACTGGAGGCTCTACAAGTACTTAAGTGGTTGACTTATGATTTTTCGACTGATGAAATTGTTTTCTACTACGCGAATCCATAGTTCACCACACATTGTCCAATTGGTTGCGACACAAATGAGTTGATACAGATAATTTCCATAGATTTCATAGAACCTTCAACATTAAAATTCATCAATAATTTTATTATAATAGTATTTTTAGGTAGTACGAATGTAGTTGACGATGGGGTCGCTGGACACAAATGAATTTCTCTTGAGCCAGGTGACAAAGAACGATGAATCACAATCGATTGCGTATGATTCTATAAAATTCTATAAAGCTCGTGAGATATAGGAAGAAAGCACACGCAGAGAAGAAACATGATTGTCACAATCATATTCGAAGAGCAAAATAATATGATAGGAGCTATTTTTGCGGCGACCATGTAACATTTTAACCTGCAACCATGTTGGCTCAGTGAACATGGTTCTAAAAAAAGGGTAATTGTTATTATATTGATAAAAAGAATTTTGTTTGAATGAAAAGACAATGGTCACGATTTAAAATGTTATGGTATTCATTAAAAATGTTTTTCTCCTAGTTAAAAGAACATGGTCACAACCTAAAATGTTTTGATCTTTATGAAAAGACTTTTTTCATCGTCAAAAAAAGGACGCCACTTGAGAAAAGAAAACACAAAATTAACTTTATTTGTTTGTTTTTATTTATTTATAAATCAATTCATTGTTTATTTGTATTTATAATGCCGTTCAAGCAAACATCATATATTTTTATACCCTCCATCATAGGATGGGGGTATATTAACTTTGTCATTCCGTTTGTAACACATCGAAATATTGCTCTAAGACCCCATAAAGTATATATATTCTGGGTCGTGGTGAAATTCTGAGTCGATCTAAGCATGTCCGTCCGTCCGTCCGTCTGTTGAAATCACGCTAACTTCCGAACGAAACAAGCTATCGACTTGAAACTTGGCACAAGTAGTTGTTATCGATGTAGGTCGGATGGTATTGAAAATGGGCCATATCGGTCCACTTTTACGTATAGCCCCCATATAAAGGGACCCTCAGATTTGGCTTGTGGAGCCTCTAACAGAAGCATATTTCATCCGATCTGGCTGAAATTTGGCATATGGTGTTGGTATATGGTCTCTAACAACCATGCAAAAATTGGACCACATCGGTCCATAATTATATATAGCCCCCATATAAACCGATCTCCAGATTTGGCTTGCGGAGCCTAAAAGAGAAGCAAATTTCATCCGATCCGCCTAAAATTTGGTACATGATGTTTGTATATGGTCTCTAACAACCATGCAAAAATTGGTCCACATCGGTCCTTAATTATATATAGACCCCATATAATGACGTTGGTATATGGTCTCTAACAACCATGCAAAAATTGGTCCATATCGGTCCTTAATTATATCCCCAGATTTGGGTTGTGGAGCCTCTAAGAGAAGCATATTTCATCCGATCCGGCTGAAATTTGGTACATGGTGTTGGTATATGGTCTCTAACAATCATGCAAAAATTGGTCCACATCAGTCCTTAATTATATATGGCGCCCATATAAACCGATCCCCAGATTTGGGTTGCGGAGCCTCAAAGAGAAGCAACTTTCATCCGATCCGCCTAAAATTTGGTACATGATGTTTGTATATGGTCTCTAACAACCATGCAAAAATTGGTCCACATCGGTCCTTAATTATATATAGACCCCATATAAACCGATCTCCAGATTTGGGTTGCGGAGCCTCAAAGAGAAGCAAATTTCATCCGATCCGCCTGAAGTTTGGTACATGATATTGGTATATGGTCTCTAACAACCATGCAAAAATTTTTCCACATCGGTTCATAATTATATATAGCCCCCATATAAACCGATCCCCAGATTTGGCTTGCGAAGTCTCCAAGAGAAGCAAATTTCATTCAATCCGGTTGTAATTTGGAACATGGTGTTACTATATGATCTTTAACAACCGTGCCAGAATTGGTCCATATCGGTCCATAATTATATATAGCCCTCATATAAAACATTCTCCAGATTTGACCTCCGGAGCCTCTTGGAGGAGCACAATTCATCCAATCCGGTTCAAATTAGGCATGTGGTGTTAGTATATGGTCGCTAACAACCATACCAAAATTGGTCCAATCACACAAAAATTGGTCCATATCGGTTCATTTCTATAGAAAATTTTGTTAAAATTTTATTTCTGTAGAAAATTTTGTCAAAATTTTATGTCCACTTTGTCAAACTGAATTATATAGGTATTGGATCGATCTTTTTTGATTTAATATATACCACGTATGGACTTACATACAATTTAGAAAATGGTGTTAGGAGGTTTTAAGATACCTTTCCATCCACAAGCGTTACCGCAACTTAAGTAATTCGATTGTGGATGACAGTGTTTAGATGAAGTTTCTACGCAATCCATGATGGAGGGTACATAAGCTTCGGCCTGGCCGAACTTACGGCCGTATATACTTGTTAAACACTCTATTTTATTTCAATTTCAACAATAAGTAATTATTCCATATTTACATCGTGCACATCAAATGTAGAAACGCAGACATCATGTAACTGCAAATAAAAAAAAAAAAAGATACCATATAGCAAAATGCAGGACAAAAAACAGGTACATTTTTTCAGTTACACTTTACTTTTTTGTGTTCACATAAAACCACGTGCCACTTCTAAATAAGTAAATTAACACAAAACACAGTAAATCCGTATTCTCCGTTCATTCCAAGAAACAATCAACACACGACTGACGCGCAAAATGAAAATCGTGTGTACCTGCTCAATGTTTTTATAAAATTCTTTTCGCTGCAAACATGTTAAAAAATTAAATGGTCACGAAAAAAATGTAAATGGTCTTTATGGCCATGTAATGGTTCTAGACATGTCTATATTTAACCTATAAAAATACTTTTTTCCCTGTAAAAAAGTAAAAAAAATTGAATGGTCAGGTACATGATTTTCCCGATTATTTAATGGTCTCAAATTCTATAATTTAAATGATAGAACATATTTGCGGTATTTGAGAACCATTCAAATGCTTATTGCCACCATACATTTTTCTCCGCTCGAAAACTATTTTTACAAAGACAAAATACATGGTTTTCGCGGCAATTACATGCTCTAGATAAGCATTAAATGGATGCGGCCACCATGTCCAAACATGGTTTTTCTGTGCGTGCAAGGAAAAATAAAAAAACAAATGCTTTAGGATGGAATTCAAATGGGTTGATTTATTTTTGAAGGAGTTCGATTTTACCACTTGAAGTGCTTAATAGGAATAGGAATGAGCTTAACTATCTATCGACGGAAGCTGCCCTTATTTTTAGTAGTTCTTATTTAAGGCGAAAATTTGTACATTTTCATTGGTCATGATATTTGGTTACTAGCGCGCTGTCGCATGCTTATCAATCGATGGATGTGTATCTTTATGACGACTTTTTGAATGTACGTATATGAATCGATTCACACCCAGTTATGGATGATGATTTTTAAAATAAATTAATTTCGACTTTAACAAATGTAAAGGGACTTCGATTCACGCAACAACCAGAATTCTTCCATACCAGATTAAAAATTTAAAATAGAATAATCTCTTTTCCTTAGAAATATTCATATTAATTTGATACTAACAAAGTTACAATAACCCGTTAGCTCTAACACAAAATTTAATGCCATAAGGGCCTATACGGATAGAAAAATATGTTTGTCATATCTTGTTCAAAATAACATAAATATCTTTTGAGCATGAATGCGATAATAATATCGTATAGAGCCAATGATAAAAATACTTTAGGGTTGGTCCCAATCATTAAATGAAGATTGGGGACACCTTTGTGTACTTGGAATCTTAATGTGACAAAGTACACGCAGAGAAGAAACATTATTGTCACAATCATATTCGAAGAGCAAAAGTATATGATAGGGGCTATTTTTACGGCGACCATGTAACATTTTCACCTGCAACCATGTTGGCTCTGTAACCATGGTTCTAAGAAAAAAAGACAATGGTCACGATCTAAAATGTTATGGTATTCTTCAAAAATGGTTTTCTTCCAGTTAAAAGAACATGGTCACAACCTAAACTATTTTGATCTTTATGAAAAAACTTTTTTCGTCGTCGAAAAGGACGCCACTTGAGAAAAGAAAACACGAAATTAACTTTATTTATTGGTTTTTATTTATTTATGAAATAATTCATTGTTTATTTGTGTTAATAATGTCGTGCAAGCAAACATCATATATTTTTACACACTCTATTTTGGTTCAATTTCAACAATAAGTAATTATTCCATATTTACTTCGTGCCCAACAAATGTACCAACGCAGATATCATGTAACTGCAAATAAAAATAAATTATTTATACCATATATAAAAATGCAGAACAAACAAGTAAGGAAAGTCTAAAGTCGGGCGGGGCCGACTATATTATACCCTGCACCACTTTGTAGATCTAAATTTTCGATACCATATCACATCTGTCAAATGTGTTGGGGCTATATATAAAGGTTTGTCCCAAATACATACATTTAAATATCACTCGATCTGGACAGAATTTGATAGACTTCTACAAAATCTATACACTCAAAATTTAAGTCGGCTAATGCACTAGGGTGGAACACAATGTTATTAAAAAACCAGTAAGGAAGGTCTAAAGTCGGGCGGGGCCGACTATATTATACCCTGCACCACTTTGTAGATCTAAATTTTCGATACCATATAACATCCGTCAAATGTGTTGGGGCTATATATAAAGGTTTGTCCCAAATACATACATTTAAATATCACTCGATCTGGACAGAATTTGATAGACTTCTACAAAATCTATAGACTCAAAATTTAAGTCGGCTAATGCACTAGGGTGGAACAAAATGTTGGTAAAAAATATGGGAAACATTTAAATCTGAAGCAATTTTAAGGAAACTTTGCAAAAGTTTATTTATGATTTATCGCTCGATATATATGTATTAGAAGTTTAGGAAAATTAGAGTCATTTTTACAACTTTTCGACTAAGCAGTGGCGATTTTACAAGGAAATTGTTGGTATTTTGACCATTTTTGTCGAAATCAGAAAAACATATAAATGGGAGCTATATCTAAATCTGAACCGATTTCAACCAAATTTGGCACGCATAGCTACAATGCTAATTCTACTCCCTGTGCAAAATTTCAACTAAATCGGAGCAAAAAATTGGCCTCTGTGGTCATTTGGGTGTAAATCGGGCGAAAGCTATATATGGGAGCTATATCTAAATCTGAACCGATTTCAACCAAATTTGGCACGCATAGCTACAATGCTAATTATACTCCCTGTGCAAAATTTCAACTAAATCGGAGCAAAAAATTGGCCTCTGTGGGCAAATGAGTGTAAATCGGGCGAAAGCTATATATGGGAGCTATATCTAAATCTGAACCGATTTGGCTGATATTTTGCAAGTTTTGCGAGACTCATAAGATATTCGGATGTACGGAATTTGAGGAAGATCGGTTGATATACACGCCAATTATGACCAGATCGGTGAAAAATATATATGGCAGCTATATCTAAATCTGAACCGATTTTTTCCAAAATCAATAGGGATCGTCTTTGAGCCGAAACAGGACCCTATACCAAATTTTAAGACAATCGGACTAAAACTGGAAAATTTGAGTCATTATGATAAGTTTTCGACTTAGCAGTGGCGATTTGACAAGGAAAATGTAGGTATTTCGGCCAGTTTTGCCTAAATAGGAACAACATATATATGGAATCTATATCGAAATCTGAACCGATTGCAATGAAATTTCACATGCATATTTACTATGTTGAATCTACTCCCTGTGCAAAATTTCACGTAAATCGGATAACAACTTTGACCTCTGTGGTCATATGACGGAAAATCGGGCGAAAGATATATATGGGAGCTATATCAAAATCTGAACCGATTTCAACCAAAATAAACACGCATATGCAGAACCTTAATTCTACTGCCTGTACAAAGTTTCAAGTTCAATTCTACTCCCTCTGCAAAATTTCACGTAAATCAGAGTAACACTTTTGCCTCTGTGGGCATATTAGTCCAAATCGGGCGAATAATATATATGGGAGCTATATCTAAATCTGAACCGACTGCAACTAAATTTTGCACAATTAACGATACTATAAAACGTACTCCTTGTGCAAAATTTCAAGCAACTCTGGCTTTTGAGGCCATATAAATCCAAATCGGACGAAAGATATATATGGGAGCTATATCTAAATCGGAACCGATTTTAACCAAATTAAGCACACTTAACGATACTATAAAACGTACTTGTTGTGCAAAATTTGAAGCAAATCAGGGCAAAACTCTGGCTTTTGGGGCCGTATAAATCCAAATCGGACGAAAGATATGTATGGGAACTATATCTAAATCTGAACCAATTCAACTTAATTTGGCACAATTAACGATACTATTAAACGTACTCATTGTACAAAATTTTAATCAAATCAGGGCAAAACTCTGGCTTTTGAAGCCATATAAGTCAAAATCGGACGAAAGATATATAGGGCAGCTATATCTAAATCTGAACCGATTTCAACTAAATTTGGCACAATTAACGATACTATTAAACGTACTCGTTGTGCAAAATTTGAAGCAAATCAGGGCAAAACTCTCGCTTTTGAAGTCATATAAGTCAAAATCGGACGAAAGATATATATGGGAGCTATATATAAATCTGAACCGATTTAGCTGATATTTGGTAGTTTTTACGGGACTGACAAAACATTCAGATGTACAAAATGTGAAGAACGTCGATTCATAAATACGTGAATTATGATCAAATCGGTGATAACTATATATGGCAGCTATATCTAAATCTGAACCTATTTTTTCCAAAATCAATAGCGATTGTCTTCTACCCGAAGAAATTTAATTCTAAGCCGATCGGTATACTAAAAGATGGGTCTGTGACAATTATTTCTTGGCGTTACATACAAATGCACAAACTTATTATACCCTGTACCACAGTAGTGGTGACGGGTATAAAAATATGGGAAACATTTAAATCTGAAGCAATTTTAAGGGAACTTCGCAAAAGTTTATTTATGATTTATCGCTCGATATATATGTATTAGAAGTTTAGGAAAATTAGAGTAATTTTTACAACTTTTCGACTAAGCAGTGGCGATTTAACATGGAAAATGCTGGTATTTTGACCATTTTTGTCGAAATCAGAAAAACATATATATGGGAGCTATTTAAATCTGAACCGATGTCAACCAAATTTGGCACGCATTGCTCCAATGCTAATTCTACTCCCTGTGCAAAATTTCAACTAAATCGGAGTTAAAAATTGGCCTCTGTGGTCATATGAGTGTAAATCGGGCGAAAGCTACATATGGGAGATATATCCAAATCTGAACCGATTTCAACCAAATTTGGCACACATAGTTACAATGCTAATTTTACTCCCTATGCAAAATTTCAACGAAATCGGAGCAAAAAATTGGCCTCTGCAGGCAAATGAGTGTAAATCGGGCGAAAGCTGTATATGGGAGCTATATCTAAATCTGAACCGATTTGGCTGATATTTTGCAAGTTTTTCGAGACTCATAAAATATTCGGAAGTATGGAATTTGAGGAGGATCGGTTGATATACACGCCAATTATGACCAGATCGGTGAAAAATATATATGGCAGCTATATCTAAATCTGAACCGATTTTTTCCAAAATCAATAGGGATCGTCTTTGACCCGAAACAGGACCCTATACCAAATTTTAGGACAATCGGACTAAAACTGCGAGCTGTACTTTGCACACAAAAATACACCAACAGACAGACAGACGGACAGACAGACAGACGGACATCGCTAAATCGACTCAGAATTTAATTCTAAGCCGATCCGTATACTAAAAGGTTGGTCTATGATTACTTCTTGGCGTTACATACAAATGCACAAACTTATTATACCCTGTACCACAGTAGTGGTGAAGGGTATAAAAATGTATCTGTTTTTATACCCTTCACCACTACTGTGGTACAGGGCATAATAAGTTTGTGCATTTGTATGTAACGCCAAGAAGTAATCATAGACCAACCTTTTAGTATACGGATCGGCTTAGAATTAAATTCTGAGTCGATTTAGCGATGTCCGTCTGTCTGTCTGTCTGTCTGTCTGTCTGTCCGTCTGTCTGTCTGTCTGTTGATGTATTTTTGTGTGCAAAGTACAGCTCGCAGTTTTAGTCCGATTGTCTTAAAATTTGGTATAGGGTCCTGTTTCGGCTCAAAGACGATCCCTATTGATTTTGGAAAAAATCGGTTCAGATTTAGATATAGCTGCCATATATATTTTTCACCGATCTGGTCATAATTGGCGTGTATATCAACCGATCTTCCTCAAATTCCGTACATCAGAATATTTTATGAGTCTCGAAAAACTTGCAAAATATCAGCCAAATCGGTTCAGATTTATATATAGCTCCCATATATAGCTTTCGCCCGATTTACACTCATTTGCCCACAGAGGCCAATTTTTTGCTCCGATTTAGTTGAAATTTTGCACAGGGAGTAAAATTAGCAGTGTAGCTATGCGTGACAAAATTGGTTGAAATCGGTTCAGATTTAGATATAGCTCCCATATATAGCTTTCGCCCGATTTACACTCAAATGACCACAGAGGCCAATTTTTTGCTCCGATTTAGTTGAAATTTTGCACAGGGAGTAGAATTAGCATTGTAGCTATGCGTGCCAAATTTGGTTGAAATCGGTTCAGATTTAGATATAGCTCCCATATATAGCTTTCGCCCGATTTACACTCATATGACCACAGAGGCCAATTTTTTACTCCGATTTAGTTGAAATTTTGCACAGGGAGTAGAATTAGCATTGTAGCTATGCGTGCCAAATTTGGTTGAAATCGGTTCAGATTTAGATATATCTCCCATATATAGCTTTCGCCCGATTTACACTCATATGACCGTAGAGGCCAATTTTTAACTCCGATTTAGTTGAAATTTGACACAGGGAGTAGAATTAACATTGTAGCTATGCGTGCCAAATTTGGTTGAAATCGGTTCAGATTTAGATATAGCTCCCATATATATGTTTTTCTGATTTCGACAAAAATGGTCAAAATACCAACATTTTCCTTGTTAAATCGCCACTGCTTAGTCGAAAAGTTGTAAAAATGACTCTAATTTCCCTAAACTTCTAATACATATATATCGAGCGATAAATCATAAATAAACTTTTGCGAAGTTTTCTTAAAATTGCTCCAGATTTAAATGTTTCCCATATTTATACCCTTCACCACTACTGTGGTACAGGGTATAATAAGTTTGTGCATTTGTATGTAACGCCAAGAAGGAAAAGTCTGATACCCATCGTTTAGTATACCGATCGTCTTAGAATTAAATTCTGAATCGATTTAGCGATGTCCGTCTGTCTGTCTGTCTGTCTGTCCGTCTGTATGTCTGTTGATGTATTTTTGTGTGCAAAGTACAGCTCGCAGTTTTAGTCCGATTGTCCTAAAATTTGGTATAGGGTCCTGTTTCGGCTCAAAGACGATCCCTATTGATTTTGGAAAAAATCGGTTCAGATTTAGATATAGCTGCCATATATATTTTTCACCGATCTGGTCATAATTGGCGTGTATATCAACCGATCTTCCTCAAATTCCGTACATCCGAATATCTTATGAGTCTCGCAAAACTTGCAAAATATCAGCCAAATCGGTTCAGATTTAGATATAGCTCCCATATATAGCTTTCGCCCGATTTACACTCATTTGCCCACAGAGGCCAATTTTTTGCTCCGATTTAGTTGAAATTTTGCACAGGTAGTATAATTAGCATTGTAGCTATGCGTGCCAAATTTGGTTGAAATCGGTTCAGATTTAGATATAGCTCCCATATATAGCTTTCGCCCGATTTACACCCAAATGACCACAGAGGCCAATTGTTTGCTCCGATTTAGTTGAAATTTTGCACAGGGAGTAGAATTAGCATTGTAGCTATGCGTGCCAAATTTGGTTGAAATCGGTTCAGATTTAGATATAGCTCCCATTTATATGTTTTTCTGATTTCGACAAAAATGGTCAAAATACCAACAATTTCCTTGTAAAATCGCCACTGCTTAGTCGAAAAGTTGTAAAAATGACTCTAATTTTCCTAAACTTCTAATACATATATATCGAGCGATAAATCATAAATAAACTTTTGCAAAGTTTCCTTAAAATTGCTTCAGATTTAAATGTTTCCCATATTTTTTACCAACATTTTGTTCCACCCTAGTGCATTAGCCGACTTAAATTTTGAGTCTATAGATTTTGTAGAAGTCTATCAAATTCTGTCCAGATCGAGTGATATTTAAATGTATGTATTTGGGACAAACCTTTATATATAGCCCCAACACATTTGACAGATGTGATATGGTATCGAAAATTTAGATCTACAAAGTGGTGCAGGGTATAATATAGTCGGCCCCGCCCGACTTTAGACTTTCCTTACTTGTTTGTTCTGCATTTTTATATATGGTATA
This sequence comes from Haematobia irritans, assembly GCF_050003625.1. NCBI lineage: Eukaryota > Metazoa > Arthropoda > Insecta > Diptera > Muscidae > Haematobia > Haematobia irritans. The sequence goes on along the minus strand of NC_134400.1, from coordinate 91,613,654 downwards.
AATAATTTATTTTTATTTGCAGTTACATGATATCTGCGTTGGTACATTTGTTGGGCACGAAGTAAATATGGAATAATTACTTATTGTTGAAATTGAACCAAAATAGAGTGTGTAAAAATATATGATGTTTGCTTGCACGACATTATTAACACAAATAAACAATGAATTATTTCATAAATAAATAAAAACCAATAAATAAAGTTAATTTCGTGTTTTCTTTTCTCAAGTGGCGTCCTTTTCGACGACGAAAAAAGTTTTTTCATAAAGATCAAAATAGTTTAGGTTGTGACCATGTTCTTTTAACTGGAAGAAAACCATTTTTGGAGAATACCATAACATTTTAGATCGTGACCATTGTCTTTTTTTCTTAGAACCATGGTTACAGAGCCAACATGGTTGCAGGTGAAAATGTTACATGGTCGCCGTAAAAATAGCCCCTATCATATACTTTTGCTCTTCGAATATGATTGTGACAATAATGTTTCTTCTCTGCGTGTACTTTGTCACATTAAGATTCCAAGTACACAAAGGTGTCCCCAATCTTCATTTAATGATTGGGACCAACCCTAAAGTATTTTTATCATTGGCTCTATACGATATTATTATCGCATTCATGCTCAAAAGATATTTATGTTATTTTGAACAAGATATGACAAACATATTTTTCTATCCGTATAGGCCCTTATGGCATTAAATTTTGTGTTAGAGCTAACGGGTTATTGTAACTTTGTTAGTATCAAATTAATATGAATATTTCTAAGGAAAAGAGATTATTCTATTTTAAATTTTTAATCTGGTATGGAAGAATTCTGGTTGTTGCGTGAATCGAAGTCCCTTTACATTTGTTAAAGTCGAAATTAATTTATTTTAAAAATCATCATCCATAACTGGGTGTGAATCGATTCATATACGTACATTCAAAAAGTCGTCATAAAGATACACATCCATCGATTGATAAGCATGCGACAGCGCGCTAGTAACCAAATATCATGACCAATGAAAATGTACAAATTTTCGCCTTAAATAAGAACTACTAAAAATAAGGGCAGCTTCCGTCGATAGATAGTTAAGCTCATTCCTATTCCTATTAAGCACTTCAAGTGGTAAAATCGAACTCCTTCAAAAATAAATCAACCCATTTGAATTCCATCCTAAAGCATTTGTTTTTTTATTTTTCCTTGCACGCACAGAAAAACCATGTTTGGACATGGTGGCCGCATCCATTTAATGCTTATCTAGAGCATGTAATTGCCGCGAAAACCATGTATTTTGTCTTTGTAAAAATAGTTTTCGAGCGGAGAAAAATGTATGGTGGCAATAAGCATTTGAATGGTTCTCAAATACCGCAAATATGTTCTATCATTTAAATTATAGAATTTGAGACCATTAAATAATCGGGAAAATCATGTACCTGACCATTCAATTTTTTTTACTTTTTTACAGGGAAAAAAGTATTTTTATAGGTTAAATATAGACATGTCTAGAACCATTACATGGCCATAAAGACCATTTACATTTTTTTCGTGACCATTTAATTTTTTAACATGTTTGCAGCGAAAAGAATTTTATAAAAACATTGAGCAGGTACACACGATTTTCATTTTGCGCGTCAGTCGTGTGTTGATTGTTTCTTGGAATGAACGGAGAATACGGATTTACTGTGTTTTGTGTTAATTTACTTATTTAGAAGTGGCACGTGGTTTTATGTGAACACAAAAAAGTAAAGTGTAACTGAAAAAATGTACCTGTTTTTTGTCCTGCATTTTGCTATATGGTATCTTTTTTTTTTTTTATTTGCAGTTACATGATGTCTGCGTTTCTACATTTGATGTGCACGATGTAAATATGGAATAATTACTTATTGTTGAAATTGAAATAAAATAGAGTGTTTAACAAGTATATACGGCCGTAAGTTCGGCCAGGCCGAAGCTTATGTACCCTCCATCATGGATTGCGTAGAAACTTCATCTAAACACTGTCATCCACAATCGAATTACTTAAGTTGCGGTAACGCTTGTGGATGGAAAGGTATCTTAAAACCTCCTAACACCATTTTCTAAATTGTATGTAAGTCCATACGTGGTATATATTAAATCAAAAAAGATCGATCCAATACCTATATAATTCAGTTTGACAAAGTGGACATAAAATTTTGACAAAATTTTCTACAGAAATAAAATTTTAACAAAATTTTCTATAGAAATGAACCGATATGGACCAATTTTTGTGTGATTGGACCAATTTTGGTATGGTTGTTAGCGACCATATACTAACACCACATGCCTAATTTGAACCGGATTGGATGAATTGTGCTCCTCCAAGAGGCTCCGGAGGTCAAATCTGGAGAATGTTTTATATGAGGGCTATATATAATTATGGACCGATATGGACCAATTCTGGCACGGTTGTTAAAGATCATATAGTAACACCATGTTCCAAATTACAACCGGATTGAATGAAATTTGCTTCTCTTGGAGACTTCGCAAGCCAAATCTGGGGATCGGTTTATATGGGGGCTATATATAATTATGAACCGATGTGGAAAAATTTTTGCATGGTTGTTAGAGACCATATACCAATATCATGTACCAAACTTCAGGCGGATCGGATGAAATTTGCTTCTCTTTGAGGCTCCGCAACCCAAATCTGGAGATCGGTTTATATGGGGTCTATATATAATTAAGGACCGATGTGGACCAATTTTTGCATGGTTGTTAGAGACCATATACAAACATCATGTACCAAATTTTAGGCGGATCGGATGAAAGTTGCTTCTCTTTGAGGCTCCGCAACCCAAATCTGGGGATCGGTTTATATGGGCGCCATATATAATTAAGGACCGATGTGGACCAATTTTTGCATGATTGTTAGAGACCATATACCAACACCATGTACCAAATTTCAGCCGGATCGGATGAAATATGCTTCTCTTAGAGGCTCCACAACCCAAATCTGGGGATATAATTAAGGACCGATATGGACCAATTTTTGCATGGTTGTTAGAGACCATATACCAACGTCATTATATGGGGTCTATATATAATTAAGGACCGATGTGGACCAATTTTTGCATGGTTGTTAGAGACCATATACAAACATCATGTACCAAATTTTAGGCGGATCGGATGAAATTTGCTTCTCTTTTAGGCTCCGCAAGCCAAATCTGGAGATCGGTTTATATGGGGGCTATATATAATTATGGACCGATGTGGTCCAATTTTTGCATGGTTGTTAGAGACCATATACCAACACCATATGCCAAATTTCAGCCAGATCGGATGAAATATGCTTCTGTTAGAGGCTCCACAAGCCAAATCTGAGGGTCCCTTTATATGGGGGCTATACGTAAAAGTGGACCGATATGGCCCATTTTCAATACCATCCGACCTACATCGATAACAACTACTTGTGCCAAGTTTCAAGTCGATAGCTTGTTTCGTTCGGAAGTTAGCGTGATTTCAACAGACGGACGGACGGACGGACATGCTTAGATCGACTCAGAATTTCACCACGACCCAGAATATATATACTTTATGGGGTCTTAGAGCAATATTTCGATGTGTTACAAACGGAATGACAAAGTTAATATACCCCCATCCTATGATGGAGGGTATAAAAATATATGATGTTTGCTTGAACGGCATTATAAATACAAATAAACAATGAATTGATTTATAAATAAATAAAAACAAACAAATAAAGTTAATTTTGTGTTTTCTTTTCTCAAGTGGCGTCCTTTTTTTGACGATGAAAAAAGTCTTTTCATAAAGATCAAAACATTTTAGGTTGTGACCATGTTCTTTTAACTAGGAGAAAAACATTTTTAATGAATACCATAACATTTTAAATCGTGACCATTGTCTTTTCATTCAAACAAAATTCTTTTTATCAATATAATAACAATTACCCTTTTTTTAGAACCATGTTCACTGAGCCAACATGGTTGCAGGTTAAAATGTTACATGGTCGCCGCAAAAATAGCTCCTATCATATTATTTTGCTCTTCGAATATGATTGTGACAATCATGTTTCTTCTCTGCGTGTGCTTTCTTCCTATATCTCACGAGCTTTATAGAATTTTATAGAATCATACGCAATCGATTGTGATTCATCGTTCTTTGTCACCTGGCTCAAGAGAAATTCATTTGTGTCCAGCGACCCCATCGTCAACTACATTCGTACTACCTAAAAATACTATTATAATAAAATTATTGATGAATTTTAATGTTGAAGGTTCTATGAAATCTATGGAAATTATCTGTATCAACTCATTTGTGTCGCAACCAATTGGACAATGTGTGGTGAACTATGGATTCGCGTAGTAGAAAACAATTTCATCAGTCGAAAAATCATAAGTCAACCACTTAAGTACTTGTAGAGCCTCCAGTATATTTCTATGTTATGTAAAGGGTGATTCTTTTGAGGTTAGGATTTTCATGCATTAGTATTTGACAGATCACGTGGGATTTCAGACATGGTGTCAAAGAGAAAGATGCTCAGTATGCTTTGACATTTCATCATGAATAGACTTACTAACGAGCAACGCTTGCAAATCATTGAATTTTATTACCAAAATCAGTGGCAGAAAATCCGCTTTTTTATCGACAAATTTTGTTCAGCGATGAGGCTCATTTCTGGTTGAATGGCTACGTAAATAAGCAAAATTGCCGCATTTGGAGTGAAGAGCAACCAGAAGCCGTTCAAGAACTGCCCATGCATCCCGAAAAATGCACTGTTTGGTGTGGTTTGTACGCTGGTGGAATCATTGGACCGTATTTTTTCAAAGATGCTGTTGGACGCAACGTTACGGTGAATGGCGATCGCTATCGTTCGATGCTAACAAACTTTTTGTTGCCAAAAATGGAAGAACTGAACTTGGTTGACATGTGGTTTCAACAAGATGGCGCTACATGCCACACAGCTCGCGATTCTATGGCCATTTTGAGGGAAAACTTCGGAGAACAATTCATCTCAAGAAATGGACCGGTAAGTTGGCCACCAAGATCATGCGATTTGACGCCTTTAGACTATTTTTTGTGGGGCTACGTCAAGTCTAAAGTCTACAGAAATAAGCCAGCAACTATTCCAGCTTTGGAAGACAACATTTCCGAAGAAATTCGGGCTATTCCGGCCGAAATGCTCGAAAAAGTTGCCCAAAATTGGACTTTCCGAATGGACCACCTAAGACGCAGCCGCGGTCAACATTTAAATGAAATTATCTTCAAAAAGTAAATGTCATGGACCAATCTAACGTTTCAAATAAAGAACCGATGAGATTTTGCAAATTTTATGCGTTTTTTTTTTAAAAAAGTTATCAAGCTCTTAACAAATCACCCTTTATGTGCATTTGTATATGCGATGAAAGGAAAGTCCATTTCATTTACACACTTGACCAAGAAAAAATATGACCAATGTTATAAACACTTACGTCGAGTAAGAGGAAACCAAAAGGAGAGCAACACAGACAAGCAAACGAAAATATATAGATTCTCAACACATATGTATGTTACTTGGTATTCCCTTGGCTTTTCTGCACTCAATTCATTTTAACAGCTCTTGGACTAAAGCAAGAAGCCCATTTAATGCGAAAGTGTTGAAGTGTGAATGACCATCGCCCTCCATTGAAAATTAAACTCTGTGAACCTGGACAAGTGGTAATCGAAGCGAGTAGAAAAAATATCAGTACTGATATCTATGGGTAGCATTTGGAATGTTGACCGTTATAAGGAAGTTACAATTGGAATTCGAAAAAACATCGACCTCTACCATAAACTTACATTGCCATTCTTTTCGTAAAGTATTCATGTATTGGCCTAAACCTTATAAAAATAAAATTAAAAGTGGTCTCTAGAAAAAAACTCCTCCACTTAATTCGATATTTGATCTTTTTTAAAAGAATAAAACAAAATCTAAACTTCTCTGATTTACTTGAAATTTATACGAAATGTGGAAGGAGGTAATTAAATTAATACTATGCCCAGATTTTTCGATATTAAGCCATGGGGAGAAAAAGGAGTACTTCGTTTTCTATGCCAATAAGGAGATTTCCCCAGGTTCTACTTTAGAAAAGAGTTCTACGGTTAATCAAGAAATTTTAAATTTTTTAGAAGGTGGTCTAGCGATAAAAAGCAGATATTGCATTGTAACATTTTACTTCGAATCTCCGAATTCATATTTCATAAACATTTTTCACAAATTTGTATAAAAATGTTATCAAATATCATCATGCATCTCTGTATTGAGTGAACTCTTTCTTACAAATAAGTTATGCCCGAATCTACTTAAGCTTTTCGAACCCGAATTTTTATACGCTATTTTTATACCCTCCACCATAGGATGGGGGTATATTAACTTTGTCATTCCGTTTGTAACACATCGAAATATTGCTCTAAGACCCCATAAAGTATATATATTCTGGGTCGTGGTGAAATTCTGAGTCGATCTGAGCATGTCCGTCTGTTGAAATCACGCTAACTTCCGAACGAAACAAGCTATCGACTTGAAACTTGGCACAAGTAGTTGTTATTGATGTAGGTCGGATGGTATTGCAAATGGGCCATATCGGTCCACTTTTACGTATAGCCCCCATATGAACGGACCCCCAAATTTGGCTTTAGATTGCTCTAAGAGAAGCAAATTTCATCCAATCCGGCTGAAATTTGGTACATGGTGTTAGTATATGGTCTCTAACAACCATACAAAAATTGGTCCATATAGGTCACTTTTACGTATAGCCCCCATATAAACGGACCCCCAAATTTGGCTTGCGATTGCTCTAAGAGAAGCAAATTTCATCCGATCCGGCTGAAATTTGGTATATGGTGTTGGTATATGGTCTCGAACAACCATGCAAACATTGGTCCACATCGGTCCATAATTATATATAGCCCCCATATAAACCGATCCCCCGATTTGGCTTGCGGAGCCTCTAAGAGACGAAAATTTCATCCGAACCGGCTGAAATTTGGTACATGGTGTTGGTATATGTTCTCTAATGACCATGCAAAAATTGGTCCATATCGGTCCATAATTATATATAGCCCCCATATAAATCGATTCCTAGATTTGTCCTCCGGAGCCTCTTGGAGGAGCAAAATTCATCCGATCCGGTTGAAATTTGGAACATGGTGTTAGAATGTGGTCTCTAACAAACACGCAAGAATTGGTCCATATCGGTCCATAATTATATATAGCCCCCATATAAACCGTTCACCAGATTTGATCTCCGGAGCCTCTTGGAGGAGCAAAATTCATTCGATCCGGTTGAAATTTGCAACGTGGTGTTAGTATAAGGCCGCTAATATCCATGCCAAAATTGGTCCATATCGGTCTATAGTTATATATAGCCGATCCCCAATCACACAAAAATTGGTCCATATCGGTTCATATTCATGGTTGCCACTCGAGCCAAAAATAATCTACCAAAATTTTATTTTTATGGAAAACAAAATTTTATTTCTATAGAAAATTTTGTCAAAATTTTATTTTTATAGAAAATTTTGTAAAAATTTTATTTCTATAGACAATTTTGTAAAAATTTTATTTCTATAGAAAATGTTGTCAAAATTTTATTTTGTCAAAATATTATTTCTATTGAAACTATAAACTTAATTATGTACGTATTTAATCGGCCTTTTTTAGTTTAATATATACTACGTATGAACTACCTAGTAATTTAGAAGACTGTGTTAGGAAATTTTAAGATACCTTGCCATCGGCAAGTGTTACCGCAACCCAAGTAATTCGATTGTGGATGACAGTCTTCAGTGGAAGTTTCTACGCAATACATGGTGGAGGGTACATAAGCTTCGGCCTGGCCGAACTTACGGCCGTATATACTTGTTTTTTTTTACTTTTAATCATGTAACGATCGCTCTCCTGATTGTACCTCTAGTAGACCTCGGCTACCTTATGGCCCCGGTCGTGCTCAGCAAGGCCGTACACCGAAAGAATTCTCTTCATTAATTTTACGAAGAATTCTTCATTAACTATTCTTCCTGAATTCTTCATTAAAATAACGAAATTTTCATTCATTTTCTTAAATTTTACGAAGAACATTTTACGAATATACGAAACTTCTACGAAACATTCTACATTAACTTTTCTTCGTAAAAAGTTCGTACTTTTAACGAAACTTTCTTCACATTTCATGAATTTTGTGAAGAAGTTTTTACGAATATTTTACGAAACATTCTGCGTTAAAATTTCTTCATAAAAAGTACGAAACATTTTCTTTGAAATGACGAAGAAGTTTCATTGAAGTTGTAAAATTTCCGTTCGCGGCATTAAATTGTCTTTTATAATGTGCTTGAGTGTATTCCTTTATTCTATTTTTTTATGCAAGTCTATGCTACTTCTCATTTGGGTGATAGCGCGCTATGAATAAAAGTGAAGCAATAAAACTAAAAATTATTCAAAAACTTAAGATGTAAAGTAGTGATGTCATTTTTCACACTTGCAACTACCAAATGCACTTTCGACTATAATTTTTTTTTCTAAAAGTTCGAACATTTTTCAGAAAAAAGTACGAAATTTTTTCATAAAAAGTACGAACATTTTTCATAAAAACTACGAAAATTTTTCATAAAAAGTACGAAACATTTTCATAAAAAGAACGAAATTGTTTCATAAAAAGTACGAAGATTTTTCATAAAAAATACGAATTTTTTTCTTACAAACTACGAAAATTTTGGAAGAACTTTTCTTCGTAAAAAGTACGAAATATTTCGTACTTTTAATGAAAAGTTTCTTTGGTTGTAAAACAATGACAAATTTCGTACTTTTAACGAAATTTTTCGTTTTTTTTTACGAAGAAAATTCTTTCGGTGTAGCCAGGATTTTAATTCGGGGGGCTCAACTTTAAAAAAAATATTCATATAATCTCATGTGTAGAAAATTTTATTTAGCAAAGGTATGTATACAATATTTAAACCCTTCACCACTACTGTGGTACAGGGTATAATAAGTTTGTGCATTTGTATGTAACGCCAAGAAGGAAAAGTCTGAGACCCATCGTTTAGTATACCGATCGTCTTAGAATTAAATTCTGAGTCGATTTAGCGATGTCCGTCTGTCTGTCTGTCTGTCCGTCTGTCTGTCTGTTGATGTATTTTTGTGTGCAAAGTACAGCTCGCAGCTTTAGTCCGATTGTCCTAAAATTTGGTATAGGGTCCTGTTTCGGATCAAAGACGATCCCTATTGATTTTGGAAAAAATCGGTTCAGATTTAGATATAGCTGCCATATATATTTTTCACCGATCTGGTCATAATTGGCGTGTATATCAACCGATCTTCCTCAAATTCCGTACATCCGAATATTTTATGAGTCTCGAAAAACTTGCAAAATATCAGCCAAATCGGTTCAGATTTAGATATAGCTCCCATATATAGCTTTCGCCCGATTTACACTCATTTGCCCACAGAGGCCAATTTTTTGGTGCGATTTAGTTGAAATTTTGCACAGGGAGTAGAATTAGCATTGTAGCTATGCGTGTCAAATTTGGTTGAAATCGTTTTAGATTTAGATATAGCTCCCATATATAGCTTTCGCCCGATTTACACTCAAATGACCACAGAGGCCAATTTTCTGCTCCGATTTAGTTGAAATCTTGCACAGGGAGTATAATTGGCATTGTAGCTATGCGTGCCAAATTTGGTTGAAATCGGTTCAGATTTAGATATAGCTCCCATATATAGCTTTCGCCCGATTTACACTCATTTGCCCACAGAGGCCAATTTTTAACTCCGATTTAGTTGAAATTTTGCACAGGGAGTAGAATTAACATGGTAACTATGCGTGCCAAATTTGATTGAAATCGGTTTATAATTAGATATAGCTCCCATATATATGTTTTTCTGATTTCGACAAAAATGGTCAAAATACCAACATTTTCCTTGTTAAATCGCCACTGCTTAGTCGAAAAGTTGTAAAAATGACTCTAATTTTCCTAAACTTCTAATACATATATATCGAGCGATAAATCATAAATAAACTTTTGCGAAGCTTCCTTAAAATTGTATCAGATTTAAATGTTTCCCATATTTATACCCTTCACCACTACTGTGGTACAGGGTATAATAATTATTTTTTTGGTGCCAATTGACCCCTTTTTCCAAGCAGTTGGAATTTTATACCGGTCATGGGACTGGTTATATTTAGCCAATTGGTAGCCACTTCATGCATTTGTCTTTAGAACACAATGAACCCATCACCTAACCGGTTCAAATGTCTCTATCATAGGGTTAATTCACACTTTTATGGCCCTTTTGCATCTATAACAGGGACAGTTCTATTTTTAGATTTTTTTCAGTTATATTTTCCCTACATTTGTTCATTTTCTACCAATATCACAAACATTTAAATTGACGTTTAGACGCTGGGTGTTCAATGGCGTTTGTGGCTGAATGCGTTAAGGCGTTTTGTTATGCTGCCAGTAAACCCAAGTTCAAAACCTGGTCGGAGCGAAAAAGTTTTTTAAATTGTAAAAATTAGATAATAAGACAAATAAAAGTAAAAAACAACATTGATAGAAATTAGAAGTAAAATTGGTGGAAAAATTTGTTTTTTTAGAACTGTCTCTCTAACATGTCTATTTGAACTGGTTAATTGATGGGTTGAAAACAACCGGTTAAAGGATTGGATTGTAGGTATCTATGTGGGGGTCAATTGACCCTTCCTATAACAACCCCATGTTAATTTCACCGGTCACCTAACCAGTTAAAGGACCTGTACCGGCTATAAAGGACAGGTGAATCGACCGGTTTGGGACCAGTCCCAAGAACTGAAGGGTAACGCCAAGAAATAATAGTCATAGACCCATATTTTAGTATACCGATCGGCTTAGAATTAAATTCTGAGTCGATTTAGCGATGTCCGTCTGTCTGTATATGTAATTTTGTGCACAAAGTACAGCTCGCAATTTAAGTCCGATCTTCCTCAATATTGGCATGGGGTCTTTCTTCGGGTCAAAGACAATCGCTATTGATTTTGGAAAAAATCGGTTCAGAGTTAGATATAGCTGCCATATATATATTTATCACCGATTTGATCGTAATTCACGTATTTACGAACCTATCTTCTTCAAATTTTGTGCATCTGAATATTTTATGATTCACGTAAAACCTGCAAAACATCAGCTAAATCGGTTCAGATTTAGATATAGCTCCCATATATATCTTTCGCCTGACTTGCGCTTAGATGGCTTCAAAAGCCAGAATTCTACCCTGATTTGCTTTAACTGTGCCAAATTTGGTTAAAATCGGTTCAGATTTAGATATAGCTCCCATATATATATTTCGTCCGATTTGCACTTCTATGGCTTCAAAACCCACAATTTTGCCCTGATTTGCTACAAATTTTACAAAAGGAGTGCGTTTAATAGTTAGTATGAATAACTGTGCCAAATTTTTGAACTCGGTTCAGATTTAGATGTAGCTCCCACATATATATATATATATATATATATATATATATATATATATATATATATATATATATATATATATATATATATATATATATATATATATATATATATATATATATATATATATATATATATATATATATATATATATATATATATATATATATATATGGATGGTTTCAAAAGCCAGAATTCTACCGTGATTTGCTTTAACTGTGCCAAAATTTGGTTAAAATCGGTTCAGATTTAGATATAGCTCCCATATATATTTTCGTCCGGTTGGCACTTCTATGGCTTCAAAAGCCCTGATTTGCTACAAATTTTGCAAAAGGAGTGCACAAAAGCCAGAGTTGAAGCCTGATTTGCTTCAAATATAATAATATCTAATAATAACTGTGCCAAATTTTTGAACTCGGTTCAGATTTAGATGTAGCTCCCACATATATATATATATATATATATATATATATATATATATATATATATATATATATATATATATATATATATATATATATATATATATATATATATATATATATATATATATATATATATATGTATATATATATATATATATATATATATATATATATATATATATATATATATATATATATATATATATATATATATATATATATATATATATATATATATATATATATATATATATATATATATATATATATATATATATATATATATATATATATATATATATATATATATATATATATATATATATATATATATATATATATATATATATATATATATATATATATATATATGGATGGTTTCAAAAGCCAGAATTCTACCGTGATTTGCTTTAACTGTGCCAAAATTTGGTTAAAATCGGTTCAGATTTAGATATAGCTCCCATATATATTTCGTCCGGTTTGCACTTCTATGGCTTCAAAAGCCCTGATTTGCTACAAATTTTGCAAAAGGAGTGCACAAAAGCCAGAGTTGAAGCCTGATTTGCTTCAAATTTTGTATATATACGCCAGAGTTGAGTAGAATACTTCATATTTTAGACCCATTTTCAATGGGAGTTTCCTTCAGTTGACGCGATAGTTTCCACAGACTATATATTTAATAATATGCTTTTTGATCTAATATGATAATATATCACAACCCACAATTGACCACATATAATGCCGAGATTTAACCAATATCCTTGTAAAAGCACCACTGTAGCAAAAATTTTCAATATTACTTAAATTTTCCTTTATCTCGAATACGTATTTGTATTATATTTCGTACAATTGCATTAAAATTGCTCTAGCTTTATATTCCCATATTTTGTAACTAACATTGTGTTTCATCCCTGGGTGTTAGCCGATTTAAATTTTAATTCTAGAGATTTTATAGAAGTACAAAAAAATTTCTCCATATTGTAAAGGGTGATTCTTTTGAGGTTAGGATTTTCATGCATTAGTATTTGACAGATCACGTGGGATTTCAGACATGGTGTCAAAGAGAAAGATGCTCAGTATGCTTTGACATTTCATCATGAATAGACTTACTAACGAGCAACTCTTGCAAATCATTGAATTTTATTACCAAAATCAGTGTTCGGTTCGAAATGTGTTTCGCGCTTTTTTATCGACAAATTTTGTTCAGCGATGAGGCTCATTTCTGGTTGAATGGCTACGTAAATAAGCAAAATTGCCGCATTTGGAGTGAAGAGCAACCAGAAGCCGTTCAAGAACTGCCCATGCATCCCGAAAAATGCACTGTTTGGTGTGGTTTGTACGCTGGTGGAATCATTGGACCGTATTTTTTCAAAGATGCTGTTGGACGCAACGTTACGGTGAATGGCGATCGCTATCGTTCGATGCTAACAAACTTTTTGTTGCCAAAAATGGAAGAACTGAACTTGGTTGACATGTGGTTTCAACAAGATGGCGCTACATGCCACACAGCTCGCGATTCTATGGCCATTTTGAGGGAAAACTTCGGAGAACAATTCATCTCAAGAAATGGACCGGTAAGTTGGCCACCAAGATCATGCGATTTGACGCCTTTAGACTATTTTTTGTGGGGCTACGCCAAGTCTAAAGTCTACAGAAATAAGCCAGCAACTATTCCAGCTTTGGAAGACAACATTTCCGAAGAAATTCGGGCTATTCCGGCCGAAATGCTCGAAAAAGTTGCCCAAAATTGGACTTTCCGAATGGACCACCTAAGACGCAGCCGCGGTCAAAATTTAAATGAAATTATCTTCAAAAAGTAAATGTCATGGACCAATCTAACGTTTCAAATAAAGAACCGACGAGATTTTGCAAATTTTATGCGTTTTTTAAAAAAAAAAAGTTATCAAGCTCTTAACAAATCACCCTTTATATACATAAATTATATAAATATTTCTAATAAAAGCCTTCATAATAACTCCCAACAAATTTGAAGGATTTGAAATGGTAACACAAATTTTTGGTCCACATAGTGGTGAAGGGTATAATATAGTCGGCCCCGCCCGTCTTTAGACTTTACTTACTTGTTTTATTTCAATAAAGCCATATTATGTCGTTTAAGGTTCCCATTTCCTTTCACGGTCGCCAAAAAAAATCTAGTTCATCATTTTAATTCAGATATGTAATTAAAATTAACCCTATAATGCCCATTTCCCATTTAATAAGGAAGCTTTTAGTAAAACATACCTTAAAACAACAAAAATGGACAACATAAAACAACAAAACTTATTTGAAACTATTCAAGAGGCTTTGCAGCATATGCTGAATTTTACGGTATAATTTTTACTTGCTTAGTTCTCTTGCTTTTGTGTCGTTAACATTGAAAATTTAATCAGATGGCAAAAAAATTGGGGCATTAGAGGGTTAAGTGATTATTTCCTCGAAATTTTCAGAGACTATCAATAGGTCATCTAAGTAGACGAATACTCTAGATTTTATATTGTAAGGTATGACCATGTCCATTAATTGGCACATCGTTTGGGGTACATTGCAGAGCCCAAAAGGCATTCTAGTAAATTGGTACAGTGGTCTATTTGGAACGGTGAATGGCGTTTTGGGCTTAGACGAATCACCTAGTTTGATTTGCTAGAATGCGTCTATCAAATCAACCTTTGAGCTGGTAATCTAGATAAAATGACCTCTATATTGGGCATTGGGTAGGAATTCTTTACAGTTACGGAATTTGGTTTTCTGCTATCTAAGCAAAATCAAATTTTCTCGCCAACTAGAATTTTTCTTATATATACAGTAGTTTTCGCTTATAGTCCACACCCTTAGTTGCACAACATTTTTGGACAATATGTGAAATTCGACAGTTAAGCAAATTCTTTTATATGCCACTTTGGTAAATAACTGCTCTCACATATTTCCAGGAGTATGACTATTAAAGGAAACATAAAAAAGACGATTTATTTTTTTTTTATTGTGGACTATATTTTAAATAGTCTGTATCGATTTCTTTTTATCAGCACACTAAAAAATGGAATATATGCAAAATCGGCATATAAGTGAAATTGAATATTCAGCAACTATACATGTGAAATGTATGTCATAATGATATTCGAAGAATGATTTTTGGACTATATCTGAAAATCTCCTATATGTGCGATGGACTATAAGCGAAAACTACTGTACTGCATTTGTCTTTCGATGAATCATTTTGTGGTTTTATAAAATATTCACAAACAGAGCTCATTTACTACATAAAAGTACACCAAATTAAGTCAAATAATAATTGCGTAAGTAATATCATAGATTTTGTTGACAAAATAAACGCTCCCAATTGAACAAGTACGAATTGTTTATATTTCATTAAATTACCTCTGGGATTTCTTTAGAAAACTAACGTTTTTTTTTTTTTTTTTTTGTTATTTGGTTACTTCCGAAGAAGGTCTTGTTAACCAAAACTAACGTATATCATTTGATACCTTCGACGAATATTATGTTGGAAGTGTTCAGAAAAGAGTTGGAAGTACGCAGAGAACACATTCGGGAAGTATTCTTATTTCAGTTTACATTGAAAATAAAATACCGAAAACCGGCTTTTTGATATTAACACAAGTAAGTAAAGTCTAAAGTCGGGTGGAGCCGACTATATTATACCCTTCAACACTATGTAGACAAACATTTGTGTTACCATCTCAACTGCTTTAAATTTGCTGGGAGCTATATAAAGGTTTGCATTTCCAGATACAGATACTTTCAATGGAGACAATTTTTTGTACTTTTACAAAAATTCTAGAATTAAAATTTAAATCGGCTTACGCCCTGGGATGAAACACAATGTTAGTAAAAACAATATGGGAAATATGAAGCGAAAGAAATTTTAATGCAATTGTACAAAAGAGCATTTATGATTTATCAGGCGATACATATGTATTTGAGATATAGGACAATTTTAGTAATATTTACAATTTTTGCAATTCATCAGTGGCGATTTTACAAGGATATTGGTTAGATGGGAGCCACCGTGGTGCAATGGTTACCATGCCCGCCTTGCATACACAAGGTCGTGGGTTCGATTCCTGCTTCGACCGAACACCAGAAAGTTTTGCAGCGGTGGATTATCCCACCTCAGTAATGCTGTTGACATTTCTGAGGTTTCGCTGCAATAAAAAGGAGGTTCCTTGTCATTGAGCTTAACATGGAATCGGGCAGCACTCAGTGATAAGAGAGAAGTTCATCAATGTGGTATCACAATGGACTGAATAGTCTAAGTGAGCCTGATACATCGGGCTGCCACCTAACCTAACCTAACCTAGATCTCGCCAAGATATGTGGTCAAGTGTGGGTTGTGATATATAATTTGGTCAAGTCGGCCGACTTGGAGCCTTATTTAAAACTCAACCGGAAATCATCACAGAATTTTGTGTAAAGTGTGGGAATTTTGGCCATATTTGTATAAATCGGAGAAACGAATATATGGAGGCTTTAAATCTGAATCAAATTAGATCAAACTTGGCACAATTAAATATCATATTAAATATATTCTCTGTAGGAACTATCCAGTCAATTGGAGGAAAATCCCATTGAAAATGGGTCTAAAATATGAAACAGTCTACCATATTTCCCCAACTCTGGTGTATGTTTATATAGAAGCTATATATAAACAGAACCGATTTTGAATAAATTTGACATGCATAGTTAGAATAATAGTTCTGCAATCTCTGCAAAATTTCACGTAAATGGGAGTATAACTTTGCTCCCCGTGGTCATATGAGTGTAAATCGGGCGAAAGATATATATGGGAGCTATATCTAAATCTGAACCGATTTCAACCAAATTTGGCACACTTACCGATACTATTAAACGTACTCATTGCGCAAAATTTGAAGCAAGTCGGGGCAAAACTCTGGGTTTTGAGGCCATATAAGATATTTATGGGAGCTATATCTAAATCTGAACCGATTTCAATCAAATTTACCAAGCATTGGTACAATGTCTACTCTATGTGCAAATTTTCACAAAACTCGGTAGTAAACTTTGGCCGCTGTTGCCATATGAATCTAAATCGGACGAAACATATATATGGGAGCTATATCTAAATCTGAACCGATTTGGCTGAAAATTTGCAAGTTTTTCGAGTCTCATAAAATATTCGGACACGGAATTTGAAGAACATTGGTTGATAAACACGCCAATTAAGACCAGATCGGGGATAAATATATATGACAGCTATATCTAAATCTGAACTGACTTTTTTTAAAATCAATAGCGATTGTCTTTGTTCCAAAAAACGACTCTATGCCAAATTTAAGGACGATCGGACTTAAACTGCGACCCGTACTTTGCGCACAAAAATACATGAACAGACAGACAGACGGACGGACAGACAGAGGGACATCGCTAAATCGACTCAGAATTTAATTCTAAGACGATCGGTATGCTAAACAATGTCTCAGACGTTTCCTTCTTGGCGTTACATACAAATGAACAAACTTATTATACCCGTGGTACAGGGTGAAAGGTATAAACACCAGTTCTCTAGTCTCAAAACACAAAAACTTGCCCACAGGCAACTTTACGGTCGAAAGTGTTAACAAATAATAACACTATGGGTGAAACGCCAAAAAAGGAGCCCTTGTAAATTACGAGGACTTTATCTTCTTCCTTAATCTCAAAATTATAAAATTTATTAATTATAAATTTTAAAATTCGTAAAATGAAAAAACAAACATGAACTGTGTGTTATTAGATATTTGAATTAAAAAGATTTTTAACAAATAAATAAAACTGCTAGTTTCTTCCACAGGCAGTTGAAAGTAAAAGACACATTTTGGGCCCGCCACGCGGACCGGGCCCAGCTGGTTTTTTAAATTTCTAATTAATTTGGTGATTTATGCTTTCATTTTGGTGTTTGAATCAGAAAAAAGTGTGAACTCATTGTTGAAATCGAATAATAATGAGATACAATTTAGTTCAATTTTTTCCCATAAATCAAATTTTTTTCTTTGTGAATGATTCATTAAATGACGTCAAAATTGTTCATGTTACAAGTGTCTATATATCTGGCCATAAGTATCATTCACCAGAAAGATTTTACAATAATTTTGCCATACAATAGTGTTGTTTGCTTTTTCCATTGGAAATTTGCGGTTTTGTTTTAAGTGCTTTTTAACCATAAAACTTATCAAGTGCTGTATGGTCACTTTGTATTGCTTATGGGTGGTGATATTTCATTCATTCTCTGTGGCAAACCACTTCATAAATTGTATGGATATAATTTTGATGAATGTCACAAACAACGACATTTGGTTTTAGAACAATAGACTAGCATTGAATTACAAAATGCTTTTAATTTTGATTTTTAACTTAATTATACACTAATAGCAAAAATTACACTCCATAATCGTGAACGGATGACAGGAAACAGAAGTGTAAAACGCGTTAACGATTTTAGGTTAGGTCAGGTTAGGCTAAAGTGGCAGCCCAATTTGATACAGTCTCACTTAAACTATTCAGTCCATAGTGATACCACATTATCTAAAAGCACTTCAATTTTTTACCGTTGAATGCACCCGATTATTTTCTTGAACCAACCTGACTGTTCCAAAAACATTAGCAGAATGTTTAAGTTAACGCTTTACAGGTCCGACAGTAATCTAAAGTTACACTCAAAAAACAAAAGTGAAGCCTCGATTTCACTAAAGCCAATTTAACATTATTTTATTTCATGGAATTATTTTGTTTGGAGAAAGTTTCCTTTACTCTACCCAGCAAAAAAACCTGCTGAATTTTCAGCAGCTTTGTAAGGGAAGTCAGAGTCAAGCGCTTACCTTTGCGATGAATTCACCGATGAATTTATAAGGAAATGTCCCACTTAAATGTGCTTCTTCTTTGTATGAATTTCAGCGCATCCAGAAGCACACAAATTTGGTTAGGAAACATTACAACTTTGCTGCGCATACAAATGCACATAATAACTTCTATGAAATATTTAAGGGTCTAATATTTCATAGAAGTGTTTATAAAAGTCAGATTTATTGCCAAAATCTGGTGTTTATAAAAGTCAGATTTATTGCCAAAATCTGGACCCACAGCTTCTAAAATTGAACAAACAATTGAACGATGATTTTGAATTTCTGGTAAATCGCATCAAAATGGGCATGTCTACACACTTAAGAGGTCAAATCTGGAGATCGGTCTATATGAGGTAAATACGAAAACATGAACCGATACAACATCGTTGCCAATTTAGCTATTTTCCCGCTAGATTTGGCTTTTTTTGAAGTCGTTTAGCGGGGGAAAATGCATTTAAAAGGTTGGCTGATAAGTTTAACAAAGAAATACACATTTTTTTTTATCAAAATTCGAGTTTATTATTCAACATACACCCATAGAAAAAATCATGAACGGCGTTGTCATTTCAAAACGTTTTGTTCATGAAAGTGAATCAACACACATGTGGTGTCAAACTGAGAACAGACGGGGTCAATCTGACAACGTTAAAATGACACCATCCGTTGTCAAAACAACAACGAGTGTTCATGATCTGAAAACGTAATGGTTACGAATTTATAAACAAAATTAAAAAAAAAGATTTCCGCTACCGTGAGTCGAACCTGTGTTGTGTGAACCATACGCGTTAACAGTCGCTTTAGCTCATTGCACCACCGGCGGAGTTGCCATAACAACGTCTAACGATTATTTTAAGAATTTTTGTGGAAAAAGAAAAACGAATGCCGTTCATGAAATCGTGAACGCCCGTGGACAAAATCGTGAACATTTCGTTTTGATTTTTTGTGAACGTTTCCGTTTCATTTTGTCACCGTCCGTTCACGATTGTGGAACGCAATTTTTCTATTAGTGTAGTTCTCTTCAAGAGCGATACAACGATTATAACGACCTTCTAATTTTTTGATACCATTTTGGTAGTACTCCTTCGGTTTTGCTTAAAAATAGGCCTCAGTTTCGGCGATCACCTCTTAATTGCAGCCAAATTTTTTCCCTGCGAGCATCCTTTTGAGGTCTGAAAACAAGAAAAAGTCACTGGGGGCCAGATCTGGAGAATACGGTGGGTGGGGAAGCAATTCGAAGCCCAATTCATGAATTTTTGCCATCGTTCTCAATGATTTGTGGCACGGTGCGTTGCCTTGGTGGAACAACACTTTTTTCTTCTTCATATGGGGCCGTTTTGCCGCGATTTCGACCTTCAAACGCTCCAACAACGCCATATAATAGTCACTGTTGATGGTTTTTCCCTTCTCAAGATAATCGATAAAAATTGTTCCATGCGCATCCCAAAAAACAGAGGCCATTACTTTGTCAGCGGACTTTTGAGTCTTTCCACGCTTTGGAGACGGTTCACCGGTCGCTATCCACTCAGCCGACTGTCGATTGGACTTAGGAGTGTATCTCGATCAACTTCATTTTACGGTCATTCAAAATCATTTTGTGGATTTTTTTTGATGTTTTCGTCGGTAACCACCTCTTTCGGGCGTCCACTGCGTTCACCGTCCTCCGTGCTCATTTCACCACGCTTGAATTTTGCATACCAATCAATTATTGTTGATTACCCTGGGGCAGAGTCCGGAAACTCATTATCAAGTCAAGTTTTTGCTTCCAGCGTATTTTTTCTCTTCAGAAAACAGTATTTCATCAAAACACGAAGTTCCTTTTTTCCATTTTTTCACAATAACAAAAGACGCTCTATCTCACAAACTAATTGACTTACAGACGTCAAATTTTGACACGAATCATTTGAAGGGTGGTACTATATAAAAATAATATGCATTTAATACTAGCGACGCCATCTATGTGCCAGACCCGGGATTTATCAGCTTTTAACCTTTTTCTGACTTTTTTTCATGACCGTTTTAGCAAATTTTAGCTTTATTCTTTTCGACATGTTTCTATTGAAATATGGATAAAACGACGTTTTTATCTAGCAAGGCTTAGATAAAAACGCCAATATAAGGTATACCATATATTTCAAAGCTCAATTGAAACACTAATAATGATTACCGCCATTATGCGGGGCATTTTTGCAGCAAATACTCCTTGTTGTAAAGTTTTTTCCTCATATTCCTAAAAGTTAACGTAAACTTTAAATCTACTCTTACCATACAAATTCCTTAAATAAACTGTCAGTAAATTATTAGGAATATTAGCATTTAACTCGTTTATGGTGTCCTTTTTGTGTTATTATAATATTCTCAAGTTATTATATTATTACTAAATTAAAATATCAGATGTGAATTGCTTTGTACACTGACAAAAATATTGTCGTGAAGCTAAAGATTTCATGTCCTTAAAATACGAACGCGAATTTTGCTTATAATAGCATTTGTGAATTTCTCTTATATTAATTGTTTTCCTTGTCCAAAAGTCGACAAAGTCTTTTTGTCAGTGTCCTTATATTTAAGTGATTTAACTTAAAAATGGGTATCTTTACATGAAAGATAATTTTAGTAGGCGAGGGTCAATTCTGAAAAATTCTTAAAATTAATGAAATAGTCTTTAAATTTGTGGAGTTTTTATATCTTGACCACAAACCAAAAAAGCTTTCAAAAATATAAGATGTTTTTCAACACTTTATTTTGAAGACGTATTTTTCTTGATTCATAGAATAATTTCTACTTGAAGTCGAGTCTGAATTTGGAAATTTAAATTGTCGTTAGCACGCTTTTAAAGCACTTTGATAGCTCATGAAGAATAAGGTGAAAAAACGAATAAATTCAAATTTGACGCGGAATCAATAGCAAAATCATTAGTGTAAAAAATCTTTGGAACCGGGCATGCTTTTCTTCAGTGTATGCAAGAAAAAATTAGGTTAGGTTAGGTGGCAGCCCGATGTATCAGCCTAACTTAGACTATTCAGTCCATTGTTGAACTTCTCTCTTATCACTGAGTGAACTTCTCTCTTATCACTGAGTGCCGCCCGATTACATGTTAAGCTCAATGACAAGGGACCTCCTTTTTATAGCCGAGTCCGAACGGCGTTCCACATTGCAGTGAAACCACTTAGAGAAGTTTTGAAACCCTCAGAAATGTCACCAGCATTACTGAGGTGGGATAATCCACCGCTGAAAAACTTTTTGGTGTTCGGTCGAAGCAGGAATCGAACCCACGACCTTGTGTATGCAAAGCGGGCATGCTAACCATTGCACCACGGTGGCTCCCAAGAAAAAAATAAGGAAATAAAGTTTTGAATATGGTATTATTTGTTTAACATAAAAAAAAGACACACACACAATAAAAAAATATCGTATTGATAGGATCAAAACATTATTAAACGCGCGATAAAAACAAATCTGCTATTTATTAATGGAATGGAATTACATTTATGAAAATTGGTCAAAAATAGGTTTGTTTGGTAATTTTCCAATAAAAGTTATTCAATATAAACTTGCAAGACAGTAAGAATGGGTTTTACTCTTTTGGGTAAAATTAGCAAAAATGTACACGTTCACGAATTTATCATTAATTCAGCGGATTTCAACCAATTAAAACGAAACATATTGATGTTTTCTAATGATATGACTGAGCTATTGTTGCAGTTTCACAGAAGTAGAATTAAAATGAATACAATTAAATTAATACGGATTTTAAGTGAAATAAAGCTTTTAAGTTTGTTAAATTTCAATGAAAAATGTGACCATTGATACAAAAATTTTATTTTTTTCCTAGCTATTTTTAGCATTTTTTTTTTGCAAATCTAGCGGTTTTTGGTGAAACAATTCTGGCAACGCTGCGATACACACCATATTCGGCGTACTTATGTGTAGACCCAAAATATCTGTAGATTCCCAATTTCAGACAAATCGGATAAAAACTACGGTTTCTAGAAGTCTAAGACTTAAAATCGGGAGATCGGTCTATAAGGGAGCTATTCCAAAACATGGATCGATTGAGACCATTTTCGGCACACCTATTTGTGGTCCTAAAATAAATTTCCAATTTTAGGCAAATCGAATAAAAACTACGGTTTCTAGAAGCCCAAGACCCCAAATTGGGGGATCGGTTTAATGGGAGTTATATCAAAACCTAGACCGATATAGCCCATCTTCGAATTTGGCTTGCGTGCAGCCAAAAGACGTATCAAACTCATCACCATTCTATGGTGAATTCTTGTGTTTGAAGGGTAAAGACGTGTTTTGCGGACACTAATAGAAAAAGTTTCGTTATATTAACGAATTGTGTCGTTAAAAGTCAGCCAATGAAACAAATTCGTTAATACAATGAATTTTTTCGTTATTATAACGAATTTTTTGCCAATCAACGTAACGTTTCGTACTATTAACGAATATTTTCATTGTAGTAATGAAAATGTTTCGTTATATCAATTAAAATTTTTCGTTGGCTGACTTTTAATGAAATTTTGTTTGCGTGGACGATTCAACTCATTTTGTGTTTTCTTGTTTTGTATATTTTTTAATTTAATTCAATATAAGAGTAACTCTTGGCCCCACCAACGCGGACCGGGCTCAGCTAGTATAATTATAGAAAAGGAAGACTGTTAACAAAGTTTGTTCATTTCATAAAGGCACACACAAAGAAAATTTCATTAAAATTCAGCCACCGAACAATTTTCATTGATATAACGAAACAGTTTCATTAATATAATGAAAGTATTCGTTAATAGTACGAAACGTTACGTTGATGACCAGAAAATACGTTATTTTAACGAAAAATTTCGTTGTATTAACGAAATTGTTTCATTGGCTGACTTTTAACGACACATTTCGTCAATATAACGAAATTTTTTTTCTATTTGTGTGGTATTTTACTGCTATCTGGTAGTACTTTGGCGATATAATGGTTTCAATATTCGAAATTATTATACACATTCTTAAGTGCACTAACAGGTTGGTTGATAAGTCCCCGGTCTAACAAAGAAAAACACATTTTCTTGTCAAAATTCGTTTTTATTATTCAACATAGTTCCCTTCAAGAGCGATACAACGATCTTCGACCTTCCAATTTTTTGATACCATTTTGGTAGTACTCCTTGGGTTTTGCCTCAAAATAGGCCTCAGTTTCGGCGATCACCACTTCATTGCAGCCAAATTTTTTCCCTGCGAGCATCCTTTTGAGGTCTGAAAACAAGAAAAAGTCGCTGGGGGCCAGATCTGGAGAATACGGTGGGTGGGGAAGCAATTCGAAGCCCAATTCATTAATTTTTGCCATCGTTCTCAATGACTTGTGGTACGGTGCGTTGTCTTGGTGGAACAACACTTTTTATACCCTCCATCATAGGATGGGGGTATATTAACTTTGTCATTCCGTTTGTAACACATCGAAATATTGTTCTAAGACCCCATAAAGTATATATATTCTGGGTCGTGGTGAAATTCTGAGTCGATCTAAGCATGTCCGTCCGTCCGTCCGTCCGTCCGTCTGTTGAAATCACGCTAACTTCCGAACGAAACAAGCTATCGACTTGAAACTTGGCACAAGTAGTTGTTATCGATGTAGGTCGGATGGTATTGAAAATGGGCCATATCGGTCCACTTTTACGTATAGCCCCCATATAAAGGGACCCTCAGATTTGGCTTGTGGAGCCTCTAACAGAAGCATATTTCATCCGATCCGGCTGAAATTTGGTATATGGTGTTGGTATATGGTCTCTAAGAAACATGCAAAAATTGGTCCACATCGGTCCATAATTATATATAGCCCCCATATAAACCGATCCCCAGATTTGGCTTGCGGAGCCTAAAAGAGAAGCAAATTTCATCCGATCCGGCTGAAATTTGGTACATGGTCTTGGTATATCGTCTCTAACAACCATGCAAAAATTGGTTCACATCGCTCCATAATTATATATAGCCCCCATATAAACCGATCCCCAGATTTGGCTTGCGGAGCCTCAAAGAGAAGAAAATTTCATCCGATCCAGCTGAAATTTGGTACATGATGTTGGTATATGGTTTCTAAAAACCATGCAAAAATTGGTCCATATCGGTTCTTAATTATATATAGCCCCCATATAAACCGATCCCCAGATTTGGCTTGTGGAGCCTCTAAGAGAAGCATATTTCATCCGATCCGGCTGAAAGTTGGTACATGGTGTTGGTATATGTTCTCTAACAATCATGCGAAAATTGGTCCACATCGGTCCATAATTATATATAGCCCCCATATAAACCGATCCCCAGAGTTGGCTTGCGGAGCCTAAAAGAGAAGCAAATTTCATCCGATCCGGCTGAAATTTGGTACATGGTCTTGGTATATGGTTTCCAACAACCATGCAAAAATTGGTTCACATCGGTCCATAATTATATATAGCCCCCATATAAACCGATCCCCAGATTTGGCTTGCGGAGCCTCAAAGAGAAGAAAATTTCATCCGATCCGGCTGCAATTTGGTACATAATGTTGGTATATGGTCTCTAACAACCATGCAAAAATTGGTCCATATCGGTCCTTAATTATATATAGCCCCCATATAAACCGATCCCCAGATTTGGCTTGTGGAGTCTCTAAGAGAAGCAAATTTCATGCGATCCGGCTGACATTTGGTACATGGTGTTGGTATATGTTCTCTAACAATCATGCGAAAATTGGTTCACATCGGTCCATAATTATATATAGCCCCCATATAAACCGATCCCCAGATTTGGCTTGCGAAGCCTCAAAGAGGAGCAAATTGCATCCGATCCGGCTGAAATTTGGTACATGGTGTTGGTATATGGTCTCTAACAACCATGCAAAAATTGGTCCACATCGGTCCATAATTATATATGGCGCCCATATAAACCGATCCCCAGATTTGGGTTGCGGAGCCTCAAAGAGAAGCAAATTTCATCCGATCCGCCTGAAATTTGGTACATGATATTGGTATATGGTCTCTAACAACCATGCAAAAATTGGTCCACATCGGTTCATAATTATATATAGCCCCCATATAAACCGATCCCCAGATTTGGCTTGCGAAGTCTCCAAGAGAAGCAAATTTCATCCAATCCGGTTGTAATTTGGAACATGGTGTTAGTATATGATATTTAACAACCGTGCCAGAATTGGTCCATATCGGTCCATAATTATATATAGCCCCCATATAAAACATTCTCCAGATGTGACCTCCGGAGCCTCTTGGAGGAGCAAAATTGATTCGATCCCGTTCAAATTAGGCACGTGGTGTTAGTATATGGTCGCTAACAACCATACCAAAATTGGTCCAATCACACAAAAATTGGTCCATATCGGTTCATAATCATGGTTGCCACTAGAGCCAAAAATAATCTACCAAAATTTTATTTCTATAGAAAATTTTGTCAAAATTTTATTTCTAGATAAAATTTTGTTAAAATTTTATTCGGTTCATAATAAAATTTTCATCATTGTCAAAATTTTATTTCTATAGAAAATTTTGTCAAAATTTTATTTCTATAGAAAATTTTGTTCAAATTTTATTCGGTTTATAATCATGGTTGCCACTCGAGCCAAAAATAATCTATCAAGATTTTATTTCTATAGAAAATTTTGTCAAAAGTTTATTTCTATAGAAAATTTTGTTAAAATTTTATTTCTGTAGAAATTTTTGTCAAAATTTTCTTTCTATAGAAAATTTTGTCAAAATTTTTATTTCTATAGAAAATTTTGTGAAAATTTTATTTCTATAGAAAAATTTGTTAAAATTTTATTTCTGTAGAAAATTTTGTCAAAATTGTATGTCTACTTTGTCAAACTGAATTATTTACGTATTGTATCGATCTTTTTTGATTTAATATATACCACGTATGGACTTACATACAATTTAGAAGATGGTGTTAGAAGGTTTTAAGATACCTTGCCATCGGCAAGCGTTACCGCAACTTAAGTAATTCGATTGTGGGTGGCAGTGTTTAGAAGAAGTTTCTACGCAATCCATGATGGAGGGTACATAAGCTTCGGCCTGGCCGAACTTACGGCCGTATATACTTGTTTCTTCTTCATATGGGGTCGTTTTGCCGCGATTTCGACCTTCAAACGCTCCAATAACGCCATATAATAGTCACTGTTGATGGTTTTTCCCTTCTCAAGATAATCGATACAAATTATTCCATGCGCATCCCAAAAAACAGAGGCCATTACTTTGCCAGCGGACTTTTGAGTCTTTCCACGCTTTGGAGACGGTTCACCGGTCGCTGTCCACTCAGCCGACTGTCGACTGGACTCAGGAGTGTAGTGGTGGAGCCATGTTTCATCCATTGCCACATATCGACGGAAAAACTCGGGTGCATTACGAGTTAACAGCTGCAAACACCGCTCAGAATCATCAACACGTTGTTGTTTTTGGTCAAATGTGAGCTCGCGCGGCACCCATTTTGCACAGAGATTCCGCATATCCAAATATTGATGAATGATATGACCAACACGTTCCTTTATCTTATATCTTTAAAGCCTCTGCTATCTTGATGAACTTCATTTTATGGTCATTGAAAATCATTTTGTGGATTTTTTTGATGTTTTCGTCATTTCACCACGCTTGAATTTTGCATACCAATCAATTATTGCTGATTTGCCTGGGGCAGAGTCCGGAAATTCATTATCAAGCCAAGTTTTTGCTTACACCGTATTTTTTCCCTTCAGAAAACAGTATTTTATCAAAACACGAAATTCCCATTTTCCCATTTTTTTCACAATAACAAAAGTTGCTTCACAAAAGACGCTCTATCTCACAAACTAATTGAATTACAGACGTCAAATTTTGACACGAATCATTTGAAGGTTGGTACTATATAAACATAATATGCATTTAATACTAGCGACGCCATCTATGTGTCAGACCGGGGACTTATCAGCCAACCTTAAAGTTGCAATGATTTCCTCATGTAAATTTACAGCTTCTAAAAGCGCTGAATTTCATTTAATTAAGTGGGTCATTTCCTTATAAATTCATCAGAGAATTCGTCGCAGAGCTAAGCGGTGATTGACTTTGACTTCCCTTACGAAGCTGCTGAAAATTCAGCAGGTTTTTTGATGGGTATTGAGCCCTTTACAACTCCTTATCTTTAATTTTATAGATAAACAATTAAAGTTAGAAGGACAAGACATTGTCCTTATAGCCTTGTTTAGCTTCCTTCAACGTTGGCAATAATTTCTAATTCGTAAAAATTCGATAATACGCCAATAATTTCTCATAAATGTAGTCCTTAAATTGGGGGTTTTCATGTTCAATAGAGCGATAAATTTGTTTCATATTCGACACTCACACACACACATGTTTATTCTCTGGAAGGCAAGCACTACGTGGATGTTCTGTTCAGATAATTTGTAACCTTCATATCCATTTATAATGATGTGGAAAGTAATGGTTGATGTCAAACCTAAATTAATTACATACCTTGACTGTGGTCCTCCACCAACCAAATGACCGCAATATGTGTGTATGAGCTAGGGCTGTCATTCGGGATCGATTTTTATAAATCCCTCCTAAAATAGTTGTACATTAAATCAATATAATTTAATTCAATTTTATAAACAAAAGAACATAAGAGTAAATTAGTCCAACTCAACAAATGAACAAAAGAAAAACAAAACATTATGACAAAAATAAATTAAAACCCGATTTCATATCAATATCTTACTCAGCAAAACATTTTAAGGAATTTGATTAGGTTAGGTATATTTTCGTACACTTTTGTTAATCCTTTTGTAGTTCATCGTTTTAAATAACTTCTTAAATATATCATGGCATCAAAATTTTTATTAGATAAACGCGATCTTGTCATATTGTCGACGGACCTTTTATCATTGATTTTTATTTTATTTGGCAGGAATTCCCTTTCAAATAAGCTCATTGTTCAAAGGAGGACCGCATATTTTACTTCGATTTTTCATGAAATTGTGTTTTTTATAGTAAACCTCATCTATATATATAAAATTCAATCTATGTTTGTTTATTTGTTTGTTTGTATGTACCGAGTTGGCTCCGAAACGGCTGAACCGATTTACTTGAAACTTTCAGAGATCGTAGGTGGCGTTCATGTGGTGAAAATAGGGTACCTCATTTTTTGATACCTGGTCGCGGAGGGGGACCTCCCCTTCGTCGGACTTTTTGTAAATTGGACCAAAGTTGACCGATTTGCTTGAAATTTTCATTGAAGCTTGGGGTTGGCATCTAGACAAAGATCCGCTACTTTATATTTCGATATTTGGTCGCGGAGGGGGCCACCCCTTTGTTCAACTTTTTTAAAGTACAGTGAAAAAACTAAAATTCTCTAAATTATCTGATATTTAGCAGTTTTAGAGGTCCTCCTCTAAAACTGCAAAAAAAAACAACAATTCTTAAGTTTTCTTGAAATTTACATAGGCAGTGGGGGAAGGTTATGAACGAAGAGGCAACCTTCCTTGCCCCACACTTGAAGGAAAGTTTCAAGAATTTTCAGGGAAGGTTAGGGTGCTATTCACTACGGTGTTTGTCGATATTGTATCGGGGAAAGTGACGTCCCTTTAAAACAATAGAGCAAAATTTAAACATCGCCGATCTACTTGAAATTTACAGGGAACGTGGGAGCAGGTGATTAAATTTATACAAGATTTTTAAATTAGTATATGATTTTTCGATATCTGGTTGGGGAAGGGGAAAATTGAAATAAACTTTGTCGATTTACTTCGATAGAATTTATAGGGACCATTGAGTAGTGGCGAAATTAATATAGGGTACGTGATAGTCCGATATCAGGTCGGAGTGGAGCGAAGGTGGGGGAGCGTTCCCTTTTGTCAGTTTTTTTTTATATTAAATTGAAATTAGAGGGTTGTCCGTAAATGGGAACTCGGTACATAATTTTATGATTTTTGCACAGGCTTCTGCCAGACTTCTTTTTAGTAAAGAACTTAAATTTACATGAAATTGGCAGTCAACGTAGAGGGTGCATCATTTTCCAACATTTTAGCAAATGTTAATGTGGTAAAATTTTTTACTACTTTTGCTTTTTCCGATTTATTGAATTGGAAACAGTAATTCTTTGTATGTTATGTTATTATAATATAGTGCTTAATTTTCAGATATGTTGAGGAGAAGGATACCTTTCCTTGACAAACCACACTTAAAATTCACAAGATATATAGAAGAAGGTACACCCTCTCCCGCCGTATTTGTACCTATAAACGAAAAATCAAGTAGTCCGATTTGTTTAAAAGAATTCAAATCTTTTCGAATTTGTTTTCAGCACGAAGGATATAGTTGACTAAGTTAACGCAAAATATTCCTCCAAATATGCTTCGGGAGGCGCAGCGAAGCGGGCCGGGTTACGCTAGTCTATAATAAATTCTTACTCAAGGTGTACCATAAATGTTTATTAACTCAATATGTCGGGTATGAAATCTAGGGGCCGTTTGCAGTGAATGAAGTCCACAATTTATTAATAAATAATGCTAAAAAGTCATAAATTTAACAAATTGCAATTAGTTTTTCGGGATCCCGAAAAATCCCGGGATTTCGGGATGGGATTTATCCCGGGTGACAGCCCTAGTATGAACATACACATTACTGAAGAGTCACCCAGCGGCGTAAATCGAGAGCACTTTCGATTTAAAGCATTCACGGAGCCCTTATTTTAGAGGCAATACTCATACGATTAGGTCTTATAAAATAATCCCTTTTGTAAGACCTCTTCCTTCTTTACAAAAAAAGTTGATACTCATTCATCATTCATTGCAAAAAACAGGCCTTAAAAAAGGTCTTTATTTACTAAGATCGCTATTCCTTTTCTCATAACATACTTGTCGTGGCCTTTTGAAATGGCTTACCTGGGACATGTGTTTAAAGACACATTTTACTCCTAATAGGCCTAATAGGCCTTGTTTAGTATTGTGAATTACAATGTGTTCTTGCAACGAGGCAAAATAAAACGATTTTTAAAAAGCAACTCATATTCTCATAGCAAGCTCTTATAATTTACGAGACCTTTGAAAAGCCCTTATGCCGTAAGCCAATTTATAAGTTTTTCGACAACGAGTCACAAACATTATAACGGCTTTAAAAAGAAGACATGTTCTCATATGCGCACTTCTTTAATCTAAGAGACCTTTGATAAGCACTTATGCCGTAAGTTTATAAGTAACCGAAATTAAGAATAAAAATAATTTTGCACAATTTAAAGCAACACGTGTTTCTTCATTCGGGTTTGTGATTTCGTTTGAGCAAGTCGAGGTATTTGTTTTTATACCCTCCACCATAGGATGGGGGTATATTAACTTTGTCATTCCGTTTGTAACACATCGAAATATTGCTCTAAGACCCCATAAAGTATATATATTCTGGGTCGTGGTGAAATTCTGTGTCGATCTAAGCATGTCCGTCCGTCCGTCCGTCCGTCTGTCCGTCTGTCCGTCCGTCCGTCTGTCCGGCTGTCCGTCCGTCTGTGGAAATCACGCTAACTTCCGAACGAAACAAGCTATCGACTTGAAACTTGGCACAAGTAGTTGTTATTGATGTAGGTCGGATGGTATTGAAAATGGGCCATATCGGACCACGTTTACGTATAGCCCCCATATAAACCGATCCCCAAATTTGGCTTGGGGAGCCTCCCGGAGCAGCAAAATTCATCCGATCCTGTTGAAATTTGGTACGTGCTCTTAGTATACGGTCTCTAACAACCATGCAAAAATTGGTCCATATCGGTCCATAATTATATATAGCCCCCATATAAACCGATCCCCAGATTTGACCTCCGGAGCCTCTTGGAGGGGCAAAATTCATCCGATCCGATTGAAATTTGGTACCTGATGTTAGTATATGGTCTCTAACAACCATGCAAAAATTGGTCCATATCGGTCCATAATTATATATAGCCCCCATATAAACCGATCCCCAGATTTGACCTCCGGAGACTTTTGGAGGGGCAAAATTCATCCGATCCGGTTGAAATTTGGTACCTGATGTTAGTATACGGCCTCTAACAACCATGCAAAAATTGGTCCATATCGGTCCATAATTATATATAGCTCCCATATAAACCGATCCCCAGATTTGACCACCGGAGCCTCTTGGAGGAGCAAAATTCATCCGATCCGGTTGAAATTTAGTACGTGGTCTTAGTATACGGTTTTTAACAACCATGCAAAAATTGGTCCATATCGGTCCATAATTATATATAGCTCCCATATAAACCGATCCCCAGATTTGACCTCCGGAGCCTCTTGGAGGGGCAAAATTCATCCGATCCGGTTGAAATTTGGTACCTGATGTTAGTTTACGGCCTCTAATAACCATGCAAAAATTGGTCCATATCGGTCCATAATTATATATAGCCCCCATATAAACCGATCCCCAGATTTGACCTCCGGAGCTTCTTGGAAGAGCAAAATTCATCCGATACGGTTGAAATTTGGTACATTTTGTCAATATATGGCCTCTAACAGCCATGTAAAAATTGGTCCATATCGGTCTTTAGTTATATATAGCCGATGACTTATTACACAAAAATTGGTCCATATCGCCAAAAATAATCTACCAAAACTTTATTTCCATAGAAAATTTTGTCAAATTTTATTACTATAGAAAGTTTTGTCAAAATTTCATTTCTATAGAAAGTTTTGTCAAAAGTTAATTTCTATACAAATGTTTGTCAAAATTTTATTTCCATAGAAAATTTTGTCAAAATTTTATTTCTATAGAAAATTTTTGTAATCTACCAAAACTTTATTTCCATAGAAAATTTTGTCAAATTTTATTACTATAGAAAGTTTTGTTAAAATTTCATTTCTATAGAAAGTTTTGTCAAAAGTTTATTTCTATAGAAATGTTTGTCAAAAGTTTATTTCTATAGAAAATTTTGTAAAAAATTTATTTCTGTAGAAAATTTTGTCAACATTTTATTTCTATACAAAATTTTGTCAAAATTTTATTTCTATACAAAATTTTGTCAACATTTTATTTCTATAGAAATTTTTGTCAAAATTGTATTGCTATAGAAAATTTTGTCAACATTTTACTTCCATAGAAAATTTTGTCAACATTTTATTTCTATAGAAAATTTTGTCAAGTTTTTATTTCTATAGAAAATTTTGTCAAAATTTTATTTCTATAGAAAATTTTGTCAAAATTTTATTTCTATAGAAAATTTTGTCAAGGTTTCATTCCTATAGAAAATTTTGTCAAAATTTTATTTCTATAGAAAATTTTGTCAAACTAGATTATATACACCCTCAAAAAAAATCGCTTCTTTAACATATGTTCCAAACATATTTTGCAGGAAGCACATATATTATTGCATACTGCCGAAACATTAATATGTTTGTTTTATGTGAACATATTATATGTTTGGAAGCATTTTGAGCCAAAAATATTATATGCTTGGAAGAATTTTTCCCAAACACGATTGTGCTCATTCCCTAACATACTCGTAATTTTCACTTCCACGAAATTTTTTAGTTATGGGCACCTTTCTCTGTAATACAAATAATGTTGAAGAAATTATTCACTTTTATAAATTTTTTAAATTTTACCTTTCGCCTGCACGGAGAATCGAACCGAGGACCATACAGTTTGTAAGCCAACACACTATCCACTGGGCTACGTAGCTGTTATAGTCACCAGTAGATAATTATCGTTTTAAGTTACATTTATATAGCATAGTTTGCAGCGCCCACGAGCCCATGCAAACATAACATTATTTAACAGAAACATACATTTGTTTGCCACGTGGAGCAGTGGTTACCATGTCTGCCTTGCATGCAAAGGGTCGTGGGTTCAATCCCTGCTCCGACCGAACATTTTTTTTTTGTTTTTTTTTTTAATTTACACATTTATATTTATACTATATTAATTTTTTTAAATGAAACGTCGAAATGTGCGTTATTAAAGATTTATAGTCAGTAACAGTGCTTGATATAAACGAAATTGAATGATTTTTGGATAAAATATTATTTTTTATTGCGAAAATAACAATCTTGTAATAAAAAACTGTTTTTGTACAAAACTTTAAAATTGGGAAGGAAGTCAAAAACTAACAAAAGAAGAACGTGGAGTCGAGTATACACATATATACATAATCTTATAATATAAACATAAATTTATTTAGGAGTGAACAGTTTTTGACTAGCATTTAACACCATCGCTCTTAAATTCCTTTTATTTTTCTTTAATAATTCATTTTAAAGAAAATAAACTTTTTAAATTGTTTTAGCTGTAAAAGTCGAACTTAATGCCCGCTTTTATATTTGATGGTGTCCGTTAACTCCTCGTGGACTACTTTTTAATAAAGAGAAACTAAAGTTTGTTTTTTTACATTTTACTGTGTAATTTTTCACTAGTTCCTCCTTATTTCATTTTACCGTCCCAACTCTAAAAAGAGTATAGTGCCCTTTCGTTATTTTTATGAAGACCCCTGATTTCTTTTAACGAACCAAGAAAAAAATAATGCCAAAATGATAAACAAAACACATGTCCACACATACATAAAATGCTGCTCTCAAGGCGAAAACATAAGCTGTTTGTTTTTCAAATGTCTATTCTCTTGGTTCAGAATGTATATTCTCTTTATTCAAATTAAATAATATTTAGACTTAAACATATCAAATTTTTGGCCTTATCATAAAACAGTTTTCCGAAACAACATACAAGCGGTTTCACAGAAATTGTTCTCTTTTGACTCTTTTGCTGTGTTATATTGATATCTTTCGTCAACTCTCCCGGTTTCCATCTCTATTTCTCTCTATACTCTCTCTGTCGCTTTGAATAAAATATCACAACATATGTATGTTTAGTTGAAATTTGTAAATTTATATATGTTTGTATTCACACATATGATTTTTATGAAACATTCATGCCCCAAACATAATATATTCTAACATATTAACATAGATGTCCCAAACATTTAGTGTTAGTTTAGGAAAATTACATGTTCGCACTTAAATATATTGTGGTTTAAAATCGTGCCCGAAACACATTTTGTTTATATCGGAACATATGAAAAACATATTTTTCTAACAGTGTACGTATTTAATCGGCCTTTTTTTGTTTAATATATACCCCGTATGGGCTAACTTACAATTTAGAAGACAGTGTTAAAAAGTTTTACGATACCTTGCCATTGGCAAGTGTTATCGCAACCCAAGTAATTCGATTGTGGATGACAGCCTTTAGTAGAAGTTCCTACGCAATCCATGGTGGAGGGTACATAAGATTCGGGGTGGCCGATCTTACGGCCGTATATACTTGTTTATTTTAAGTAGCTGAAGTGTCAAATATGCGGTAAGTATATATTTTTTGACGAATATTATACTATATTGAATTGCATTATAATAATAATTTTATAATAATTTTACTTATTTATTTAGCGGCAACTTCTACCATGAAAGCCAATGATCTGTTCAATATGTGGAAATCAGACGTCCAATACGAAATCAGTTCCTATGAAGAAGGTGATTTATTTTTTATAGTACAAAATAAAATAAAAAGAATTCTGCACAAATTTTGGGTTTCTTGTTTATATATGAAATTTGGAGTAGGTCCTTTATAAGGTATGTAAACAAGGCCTTTTAAACAGCCTTCATAAAAAGGCATTAAATTGACATTATTTTAAACTCCTATTAAGAGGCCTCTATTTATATATGCTTCATAAAGCCTTTTGATGTATACATTATAAAAGGCCTTATTTTATCACACATTATAAATAACTTATTTGAGGCACTTCCTAAAAGGCCTTAAAATAATGACCTTATATTAGCCCTTATGCTGTAAGTTGAAGTCGGAGCCCTTGGTCGGCTATGACACCCTGTGTAAAAATACAATGAATATGTAATGGGAAGTCAATGCCTTGTGTCTGCAAATAAATGCCTTTTAAAAGGCCTTATGAAGAGCGATTTCCGCCGCTGGGCATGTGTATCTACTGGCTTATCAGTGCAACATTATTCTTTACACTATTCCTACCAATCGTTATTTGTCTCTGTGTTCCATTTGCACACCTAAGATGAAAACCGTGAAGCCAAAGCATTGTTTGTGTGTGAAGAATGTTGACATCTTCTATCTTGTACCTAATGGAAAAATTGAGTCAATTTGGTTGTTGAATGCCTCTTATTTAGTACTAGCCGAACCCGGTCCTGATTTTTTTTTTTTAACCGAGAGACTATTTGTTAAAAACTATCGCAGTTTTAAGAAACCTTTTGTGTTTACTAAGTCAACCCTATCTTTCGTAGCATTTTTAGCATGATAAGATAATTCTTCTGAAAATATTCCAAAGGATTTGAAGTTATTTTCGAAATTCACATGAATATGAATTTAAATTTATTGATGGAATTGATCACGGCTTCGATTAAGGAAAAAGATAAAGCCCTCCTAAAATACAATGTAGAGGTGTGCGCGTGACACGAAATTCTCGTGGATCGTGGATCACGTGATTCGTGAACAAAATCCAAAGCAACTCTCGTGAATGTGTGTGAATCGGTTCGTGAATGTGCGTGAATAAAATTTCTGCAAAATCACGTAACGTATCCCTGCCAGCGTTTCAAAGTTTCATTTCATCCTCATCGCTACCACAGACTCGTAAGTGACACTGCAACAATCGCCAACTGTGATGGGGGAAGCGTATGAAAAAGTATGAAATGTCCCGAAAGTATTTTGCCATCACTATTGTTACAAGAGCCATTTTATATTTTGTGAAACACCAAGCGCACTAAAGGGTGATAGGTCAAAATTTGGTCAATATAAACTTGACGTATTTCTTTCAATTTTGCATTTAAGAAACCTGAACACCCCTCATTTTGAAGGTGTGTGTGTGTGTGGAATGTTGCTCCTATTTTGATTTCGGAATTCACTCTTCAGTTGTCAAAATGCCGTCCAAGCAAGAAGAGCAGCGTAACAAAATTTTGCTCGGGCATCGCGAAAATCCGAGCTACTCGCACGCAAAGCTGGCAAAATCGCTAAAAGTTGCCAACTCAACCGTTACAAATGTAATTAAAGTGTTTGGGGAACGTTTGTCGACAGCCAGGAAGTCTGGATCGGGGGGAAATCGAAAACCGGAAGCCGCTGAGA
Organism: Haematobia irritans; assembly: GCF_050003625.1. Lineage (NCBI taxonomy): Eukaryota > Metazoa > Arthropoda > Insecta > Diptera > Muscidae > Haematobia > Haematobia irritans. The sequence continues at coordinate 91,576,845 of NC_134400.1, read as the reverse complement.
CGACAAAGAGAGTTGCCGGTAGTTTCAAGCGAAACCCTAACCTCTCTCTCTCCGAGATGCCGCAAATAAGCTGGGTGTATCGTCTACAACCGTGCATCGAGCCAAAAAACGAGCCGGACTATTGACTTACAAGAAGGTAGTGACTCCAAATCGCGATGATAAACAAAATACGACGGCAAAGCGCGACCCCGGAGGCTGTACACGAGGATGCTGACGAAGTTTGACTGCGTGGTAATGGACGACGAAACCTACGTCAAAGCCGACTACAAGCAGCTTCCGGGACAGGAGTTTTATACGGCAAAAGGAGGGAGCCACCGTGGTGCAATGGTTAGCATGCCCGCCATGCATACACAAGGTCGTGGGTTCGATTCCTGCTTCGACCGAACACCAAAAAGTTTTTCTGAGGTGGATTATCCCACCTCAGTACTGCTGGTGTCATTTCTGAGGGTTTCAAAGCTTCTCTAAGTGGTTTCACTGCAATGTGGAACGCCGTTCAGACTCGGCTATAAAAAGGAGGTCCCTTGTCATTGAGCTTAACATGGAATCAGGCAGCACTCAGTGATAAGAGAGAAGTTCACCAATGTGGTATCACAATGGACTGAATAGTATAAGTTTTTTTATTTAAGCAATTTCTACAATCATACTATGCTTATATTAACTACAACTAGTCTCTTTATACAGTAGTGACTAACCAGTAGTTTAATTAAGGAATTTTGTAATGTTAATTAATTAATGATTCATAAATTAAAAGCAAAATTTAACTGGTTGTAAAGCGAGTAATAAGGTCATGCGGCTTAAATCTTTGTAATCTTCTTCTCATGTTGCCAATTTGAGAAAGTTCTGCTGCTCCCATGTTTACATGTTGTTGCAGTCTTTCATTATGCCTCTTTGCGAGGTTTACTATTTCTTCCTTTACGGTTTTTACTTGCAGGTCCCGATGCAGATCGCTATTCCTAATATACCATGGCGCGTTTACCGCGTTTCGTAGAACTTTGTTTTGGAAGCGTTGTATTTTCTCAATATGGGTAGCTTTTGCACATCCCCAGAGTTGTATGCCATATAACCAAACAGGCTTTAGTACTTGGTTATAAATCATAAGTTTGTTGTCAAGAGATAGGATGGAATTGCGTCCAAGTAGCCATTGGAGTTCTCGGTATTTTGCCTTCAATTCTACTTGTTTTTTGTCGATATGTTCATGCCACTTGAGTTTGGAATCTAATGTAATCCCGAGATATTTTGCTGAATGCGAATGAGGAATCTGGTTTCCATTTATGAATAGAGGATTGTATGTTATTTGATTTAGAGCGAAATCTATGTGAATTGATTTGTTACTGTTTAATTTTAGATCCCAATCTGTCGTCCACTTATATAAGCTATTCAATGTTAATTGCAAGTTTTGTTTGGTTTCTACAGTGTTTAAACCAGTCGACATGATGACCGTATCATCCGCAAAGGTACCTATGAAACAGTTTTCGCTCGTCGGAACATCGTGGGTATACAAAAGGTATAACGTGGGCCCAGAATGCTTCCTTGTGGAACACCAGATGTGATTTGATGTAACTCACTATATGAATTTTCGTAACGAACTCTAAAGTATCGATCTTCCAAGTACGATTGAAGAATATAACAAAATTTAAGCGGTAGTAGCGTACTAATTTTTTGAATAAGGCCAGCATGGTTCACTCTATCAAAAGCTTGGGAAATATCTAAGAATACTGCAGAGCAGACTTTTCTATGTTCAAAAGCCTCTTCTATGTAATTTGTTACCCTATGAACTTGATCTATCGTTGAGTGTTGTTTTCTGAACCCAAATTGATGATATGGAATAATATTCTTCGAAGTTATAATGGTTTCCAATCGGTTGCATAAAAGTCTTTCAAACAGTTTTCCAAGCACGGGTAGTAATGAAATTGGTCTATATGACTGTACATCGTGGGGATTTTTTCCCGGTTTTGGGATCATAATAATTTCGGCAACTTTCCAACAAAGCGGAAAGTAGTTTAACTTCAAGGCGGCATTCATGATGGATGTTATGTTTGCTACACTTATGTATGGTAAGTTTTTCAGAATTTCTCCGCTAATTAGGTCGAATCCTGGTGACTTTTTGTTTTCGATTTTATTTATAGCATCCCATACTTCCTTAAAAGTAAATCTTTCCAGGAAGTATGGAAAGTATGTTCTGAAGAGGATACGTTGGAGTCGTATAATCAGCGCCATTCGATTGTGAATTAGAAAAAGTTGTTTTAAGATGTTCGGCGAAGTGTTGGACTTTCTCAGAGTTACTTTTTAACCATATTCCGTTACAATTGCGTAGTGGAGCTTTCTGATGAATTGGTCTGTTAGTTTGTTGTTTGGTAGTTTTCCAAAGAGAATAGTTAGTTTTACTATCATAGGTAAGATTGGATATAGTTTTATAAAAACATTCTTCATTATATTTTTTAATTATTCTGTTTAATTTCTTCGACGCATTGTTGAAAATTCTCTTGTCTGCCGGAGAACGTGATATTTGCCACCTTTTGCGGAGTTTCCGTTTGGATTTTATTAGATTTATTATGTAGGAGGGATAAGTTCGTGTATTTGTTTGGAAGTTTGATGGTGGAGTACTTTTCCAAGCAGCTTGTTGGATGTTATTAGAAAATTTGAGCACTTCATCTTCGATTTCATCGATGTTTGTAATTTCAGAAATCATTGTCGAATTTCTAACTAAAAATTTGAAGTAATTCCAGTCTGTTTTCTTGTTTGTCAGGGGGAGATTGTAGTTTTGGTTTATGTTTGCACTTTTGTAAGTTAAATATATTGGTGTATGATCGGAGCTGAGTTCATAACCATCTTCTATTGCTAATTTGAAGAAGGCAATCTTTCTAGTAATAAAAAAGTCAATTAAGTCAGGACATTTTAAAGCATCAGTTGGCCAGTATGTCGGGTTACCGGTGGAAATTGATTTGCATCCTGTTTGCTTGAGAGCTCTTAACAATTCTTTACCTTTGGGAGTCGTTAGTCTGGATCCCCAGTGTGTGTTTTTTGCATTAAAATCACCGCCCATTATAAAACGATATTTGTGTTTCTCAATTATTTCCCTGTATCTTTCACACTTTATATTGTGTCTAGGTGGACTATAAACAGATGTTACTGATAATGGCATATTGTTTTCCATTAACGTAATTGTTGTGCATTGGAAATCGTCCGAACTATACGTGCTTTCTAGGTAATGATTTATCGATTTTTTAACTATGATTGCGCTTCCTCCTCTTGCATTATTGCTGGGATGTATAGTACTATATATATTGTAGTTTTTGTAATTTAAATAAGATTCTTTGACAAAATGAGTCTCACTCACCAGGCAGACATCGATATTTTTATATTCCAAAATATTTAGGAGTTCGTCTTTATGCCGAATCAATCCGTTTGCATTCCATTGCATTATTTTTAAGGGGGGATACATTTAAGTAAAACTACTAAAAAAGTTTTCTTCCAATAAACTTAAACGGGCATCCACAGACCTATTGAAGTTTTCTATTGCTTCCAGTTTAGATAGAATTTGCATAAGATGGTTTTGGGGCGTCTCTTTAATTGTGTTTTCGCGTGTGAGAATGTTTTGTTTGACTGCCTGAGAATAAAGATGTTTAGGATGAGTTATTTTCTCAGATACCCTGTTTTTGTCCACGTTAGGAATTTTGCTGACCTCTGAGCTTAATGATGATTTTGGATTATCAGTTTTGTTCATACTACGCTTCTTGTTTCTCAATTTCTGCAACTCTTTTGCAACTATACATCCTCTATAGCTTGCTGGATGTTGTTCACCACAGTTACAACATTTAGGCAGAAATACTGTTGGCTTCTCGCAGTTTTTAGTCTCGTGTTTCCCAGCACATCTTGCACATCGTGGCTGTTTGGAACAATAATTTTTGGTATGATTATACCCTTGACAATTTTTACATTGTGGTATATGTTTTGGAGCCTTCATTGCTTCAATATGTACTATAGTGTGCGCTATTTGCTTAATTGCATATATATTCTCGATATTTTCAGAGTTCTCAAAGCTAAGAACAAACATGTTAAGAGGCTGTTTTGTTATATAATCAATCTTATTGAAAGCGTTTAGGATTTTGAAACCTTGTTTTTTGAGGTCCGCTATAATCTCCATTGGATCACAAGAGTGATGGAGGTTTTTGGCAACTACTCGGATGGGCCTATTGTGTTTGTTTTCGTATGAATACCATTGAATGCTGGCTTCGTTTAGTGCTTTTGTAACTTGGCGGTAATCATTTGCATCGAATGTAGATATTTTTTGTGAATTTTTATCTATTAATTTTATGAGAAAACCCTTTTGAGCATTGGATTTTAAAATTCCTTGTAGATTTCCGAAGTGTTCGGTGGATTTTATAATTATAGGAGGTGGCCTCATTGGTATATTAGTAACATTAGGTGTATGACTTACTTCATTGTTTGTATCTACCGGATCCGGTGTTTTATTTATATTTGATGAAGGTGGGGATAAGGATTTCCTATTTGTTTTATTTTTATTCTTTTTCACCACTATCCATTCGGTTTCTCTAGTCAATTCTTCTTCGTCTGTCTCATATGTAGGTTGTTGATTGTTTTGTGGTACCACTTCTTTATTAACTACATATTCAATATTTTGAGGTTGTGAACTTCTCACGTGTGAAGGTTCCTTTACATTTATTGTTGAACGAAAGTATTCATTTTCGGCATGTAATTTAGTACATAATTCCTCAAGTGATTTTATTTTCTCTAGTAGTTGAATATTTTTTATTTCTAATTCCTTTAATTTGGAAACTCGGAAATGGCTTAGGCTATTCCTTGGCGTGTTGGACGAAAAATCCTCATCCATTTCCCTTTCGGGATTTGAATGCAACGGAAAATATATCTGTTTTTTTCTGGATGGCAATACTGTAGTACACCGTATGATTCAGTTCAGTAGTATACTTGGCAGCACTTTTTAATGCCACTATTATGAGTGACACGAACAGCTGTTTTTTGTTTATTTCTCTGTCTCTATCAGATTTTTTGTATCGTAAATTTTCTGGCCAAAATGTTTTATTTTTAATTAATATTAAAAAAACGCGGATTTCTTTTGCAGTTGAACCACTACAAGAACACGCCGACAATCAAATGATCACCACACGTCGCGGTATAGGTTCGACAGTTTTTTAGGTTCGACATATAACCTAAGCTACGGCAAAAGGAAGGGGAAAGGTAGCAGATTTTTTCAAGCACATAAAACTGTCAAAGTTCGCAAAGAAATATCTGGTTTGGCAAGCCATCTGTACCTGTGGCTTGAAAAGCAGCATTTTCATAGCTTCCGGGACTGTCAACCAAGAAATTTACGTGAAAGAGTGTTTGAATAAACGTCTGCTGCCTTTCCTGAAGAAACACGGTTGTTCCGTACTGTTTTGGCCGGATTTGGCATCTTGCCATTACGGTAAAAAGGCCATGGAGTGGTACGCCGCCAACAACGTGCAGGTGGTTCCCAAGGACAAGATCCCTCCCAACACGCCAGAGCTCCGCCCAATTGAGAAATTCTGGGCTATTGTCAAGCGGAACCTAAAGAAGACCAAAAAACTGCTAAGGACGAGCAGCAGTTCAAGGCAAACTGGCTTTCTGCGGCGATGAAGGTGGACAAGGTGGCTGTACAAAATCTGATGGCAGGTGTCAAGCGTGAGGCCCGGCAATTCGGATTTGGAAAAGCGAAAGCCTAACTGAATATTTTTCCTGAATTTTATACTAATTGAACTTGAAAAAGAAATTTAATTGGTTTTTTTAAATAAACAATTTCACCGATTTACACGCGTTTTCCCTTGACCAAATTTTGACCGTATCACCCTTTAGCTTCTTATAATATATAATATATAATAATAATATATAATAAAAACGATAATGAAGTCCTGAAAACATAGTTATTTCGCTTAAAATTGTAAAAGGTATATTGGTGAACAATTTTTGACTTTCCAAATGGAATAAAGTGATTGTTATACCTTTCACCACTACTGTGGTACAGGGTATGGTTAGGTTAGGTGGCAGCCCGATGTATCAGGCTCACTTAGACTATTCAGTCTATTGTGATTCCACATTGGTGAACTTCTCTCTTATCACTGAGTGCTGCCCGTTTCCATGCTAAGCGTTCCACATTGCAGTGAAACCACTCAGAGAAGCTTTGAAACCTCAGAAATGTCACCAGCATTACTGAGGTGGGATAATCCTCCGCTGAAAAACTTTTTGGTGTTCGGTCGAAGCAGGAATTGAGCCCACGACCTTGTGTATGCAAGGCGGGCATGCTAACCATTGCACCACGGTGGCTCCCGGTGATAAATATATATGGCAGCTATATCTAAATCTGAACCGATTTTTTTTAAAATCAATACCGATTGTCTTTGGGCCAATGTAAAACTCTGTGCTAAATTTGAGGACGATCGGATTTAAACTGCGAGCTGTACTTTGCACACAAAATTACATATACAGACAGACAGACAGACGGTACAGGGTATAATTATACCCTTCACCACTACTGTGGTACAGGGTATAATAAGTTTGTGCATTTGTATGTAACGCCAAGAAGGAGTAATCATAGACCAACCTTTTAGTATATGGATCGGCTTAGAATTAAATTCTGAGTCGATTTAGCGATGTCCGTCCGTCTGTCTGTCTGTCTGTCTGTCTGTCTGTCTGTCCGTCTGTCTGTCTGTTGGTGTATTTTTGTGTGCAAAGTACAGCTCGCAGTTTTAGTCCCATTGTCCTAAAATTTGGTATAGGGTTCTGTTTCGGCTCAAAGACGATCCCTATTGATTTTGGAAAAAATCGGTTCAGATTTAGATATAGCTGCCATATATATTTTTCACCGATCTGGTCATAATTGGCGTGTATATCAACCGATCTTCCTCAAATTCCGTACATCCGAATATTCTATGAGTCTCGAAAAACCTACAAAATATCATTCAAATCGGTCCAGATTTAGATATAGCTCCCATATATAGCTTTCGCCCGATTTACACTCATTTGCCCCCAGAGGCCAATATTTTTTCTCCGATTTAGTTGAAATTTTGCATAGGGAGGAGAATTAGCATTGTAACTATGCGTGCCAAATTTGGTTGAAATCGGTTCAGATTTGGATATATCTCCCATATATAGCTTTCGCCCGATTTACACTCATATGACCACAGAGGCCGATTTAGTTGATCCGATTTAGTTGAAATTTTGCACAGGGAGAAGAATTAGCAATGTAGCTATGCGTGCCCAATTTGGTTGAAATCGGTTCAGATTGAGATATATCTCCCATATATAGCTTTCGCCCGATTTATACTCATATGACCACAGAGGCCAATTTTTAAATCCGATTTAGTTGAAATTTTGCACAGGGAGTAGAATTAGCATTGTTTCTATGCGTGCCAAATTTGGTTGAAATCTGTTCAGATTTAGATATAGCTGCCATATATATTTTTCACCGATCTGGTCATAATTGGCGTGTATATCAACCGATCTTCCTCAAATTCCGTACATCCGAATATTCTATGAGTCTCGAAAAACCTACAAAATATCAGTCAAATCGGTTCAGATTTAGATATAGCTCCCATATATAGCTTTCGCCCGATTTATACTCATATGACCACAGAGGCCAATTTTTAAATCCGATTTAGTTGAAATTTTGCACAGGGAGTAGAATTAGCATTGTTTCTATGCGTGCCAAATTTGGTTGAAATCGGTTCAGATTTAGATATAGCTCCCATATATAGCTTTCGCCCGATTTACACTCATTTGCCCACAGAGGCCAATTTTTTGCTCCGATTTAGTTGAAATTTTGCATAGGGAGTAGTATTAGCATTGTAACTGTGCGTGCCAAATTTGGTTGACATCGGTTCAGATTTAGATATAGCTCCCATATATATGTTTTTCTGATTTCGACAAAAATGGTCAAAATACCAACATTTTTCTTGTAAAATCGCCACTGTTTAGTCAAAAAGTTGTAAAAATGACTCTAATTTTCCTAAACTTCTAATACATATATATCGAGCGATAAATCATAAATAAACTTTTGCGAAGTTTCCTTAAAATTGCTTCAGATTTAAATGTTTCCCATACTTATACCCTTCACCACTACTGTGGTACAGGGTATAATAAGTTTGTGCATTTGTATGTAACGCCAAGAAGGAGTAATCATAGACCAACCTGTTAGTATACGGATCGGCTTAGAATTAAATTCTGAGTCGATTTAGCGATGTCCGTCTGCCTGTCTGTCTGTCCGTCCGTCTGTATATGTAATTTTGTGCACAAAGTACAGCTCGCAATTTAAGTCCGATCGTCCTCAAATTTGGCATAGAGCCGTTTGTTGGGACAGACACAATCGCTATTGGTTTTGGAAAAAATCGGTTCAGATTTAGATATAGCTGCCATATATATTTATACCCGAGTTCGTCATAGTTGGCGTGTTTATCAACCGATTTTCTTGAAATACCGTACATCCAAATATTTTATGAATCTCGAAGATCTTGCAAAATATCAGCCAAATCGGTTCAGATTTAGATATAGCTCCCATATATATCTTTCGTCCGATTTGAACTTATATGGCCACAAAAGCCAGAGTTTTGCCGGGATTTGCTTCAAATTTTGCACAAGGTGTACGTTTAATAGTATCGTTAAGTGTGTCAAATTTTGTTAAAATCGGTTCAGATTTAGATATAGCTCACATACATATCTTTCGCCCTATTTGAACTTATATGGTCTCAAAAGCCAGAGTTTTGCCCTGACTTACTTCAAATTTTGCACAAGCGGTACTTTTAACGATACTATTGTATGTGCCAAATATGGTCAAAATCGATTCAGATTTAGATATAGCTCCCATATATATCTTTCGTCTGATTTGAACTTATATGGCCTCAAAATCCAGGGTTTTGCCGTGATTTGCTTCAAATTTTGCACAAGGAGTACATTTAGTAGTATCGGTAATTGTGCCAAATTTGGTTGAAATCGGTTCAGATTTAGATATGGCTCCCATATATATCTTCCGTCCGATTTGCACTCATATGACCAGGGAGGCCAAAGTTATACTCCCATTTACGTGAAATTTCGCATAGATAGCATAATTATTATTCTAACTATACATGTCAAATTTCGTCAAAATCGGTTCAGATTTATATATAGCTCCCATACAAACGTACACCAGAGTTGGGGAAATATGGTAGACTGTTACACATTTTAGACCCATTTTCAATGGAAATTTCCTTCAATTAACTGGATAGCATTAGCCGATTTAAATTTTAATTCTATAGATTTTGTAGAAGTAAAAAAATTGTCTCCTTTATATAGCTGCCTTCAAATGTGAAGTAGTTGAGATGGTAACACAAATTTTGGCCTACATAGGGGTGAAGGGTATAATATAGTCGGCCCCGCCCGACTTTAGACTTTATTTACTTGTTTTTTTTTTTTTTTTTTTTTTTTTTTTAATTTAGTCGCCACAATTTGAAATAAAACTCAAATGCGCCCACTGTGCAATGCCTGCTCTACATTTTTTGGTATCAGAAGAAACGTCTTAAAGAGTTCTAAAAACCAAAGTAGTTGCCATGTTCGAAAGCATCAAAGAAATGTGGATTTTTATTAAAAAGAAAATTACTTTTTTTAAATTTCAAATGAAGTGCACATTGGTCCACTATGGAAAGCATCCCAGAAATATCGATTTTTAACATATCAAAAATATAATTAATATGTCAGAATTTACAATATTGTGCACGCGGGCCCACTGTGCAATACCTGCTCTACATTTTTTGGTATCAAATGAAACTTCTTGACGAGTACTATAAATGCAAGTGGTTGCCATGTTCGCGTCCAAGAAATATAGATTTTTGTCAAAAGCTTTAATTTCATACCTAAAAATGCGGGTTCGACATTTTCCACATTGTCGCAAATTAATTTTAATTTTGCTTAAAATAAATATATTTGAGAAGCTTTCGAAAATAAAAACCACTTGCAAAAAACGTAGAGCAGGTGTTGCAAAGTGGGCCAATGTGTACTTCATTAGAAATTGTAAAAAAGTAATTATCTTTTTAATAAAAATCCATATTTCTGGGATGCTTTCGAATATGGCAACCTCTTTTTTGTACCAGAATTGTTCCACTAACAACCGCTAGATTTGTCCAAAATAATAGCTAAAACAAGTAAAGAAAGTCTAAAGTCGGGCGGGCCCGACTATATTATACCCTTCACCACAATGTACACCAAAATTTGTGTTACCATCTCAACTCCTTCAAATTTGTTGGGACCCAGCAAAAAAATTTGGAAGTTCTTCCAAAGGCACAACTTTAAAAGCACTTCCAGAAGATGCACTCCCAATGATGTTCTTTATTTTAACTACGCAGGATGTTCTTTTAATTCATTTTTTATAACATGTTTTTTCATACTTTTAATGGGTAATTTTAACTTTTTTTGTTTCAAATATGTTAAAAACAGAGTAAGAATTCATAAAATGGTACAAATCATTTAAATTTTTTCGAAAAAATGCTAAATCCAATCTTAAAAAAATGTGAATTTTTGAAAATATTTGAGGTCAAACGTTTCCGACAAGCGTTAGAATCCATTAAAAAGTATAAAAATTATTTATTTGACAAATATCACAGAATTTTTTAATTTACATCCAAAACATTCAATTCGGATCACACCTCAGAAAGTGATGCAAATTCAGTGCAACAGCTGTTGAAATGGAGGACTTCCGTCCTACACTGAAAAAACAGTGAACCCATCAGGAAGAAAACTTTCGGTTAATTTTAGAAAATTTTGAATATTTGTAGAAAATTTTAACTAAACAGTATTACAAACGTTGGCATCATGCCGATGTCATAAAAATAAGTAAATATTTTTCGACAAATTCAAGAAAATTTATTAGACATAACTAAGTTTTTTCACTTGTTAAAGAAAATTTTGTAGTTTGAAGGAAAAATTTGGAGTTCAAAATTGCAAGAATGTCTTTAGTGACATACGAAGTTCATGATGGACGCCTTTTTGGTAAAATTTACAAATTTAAAGAAATTTTAAACTATTTTGTGGAATACACGAATTTAGTTAATCTTTATGCTTCATTTGAGTATATTTTTTTCTCGGTTTTAGTTAATTTAACTAAAGGCAACTTTCTCCAAACATAATAATTCCATGAACTAAAATAAAGTTAAATTGGCTTTAGTGAAATAGAGAGTTCACTTTTTTTTTGAGTGTATGACAAGTCCATATTAAATTCACCGCTTCTGCGTCAATTTTGCACCTCTTCCAGATCCAAAAAGAAAATTTTCATTACTTTTTTGGTGACGCTCTTTTTGCTGGGGAGTTATTATGAAGGTTTATATATGAATGAAATAGTCAATTGGAAGAAACTCCCATTGATACTGGGTCTAAAATATGAGACATTCTACCATATTTCCCCAACTCTGGCGTACATATACGAGGGCGGTTCAGAAACTTCTTTGCCTATCAATGAAAGAGAATAGTTAGTTAGATAGTCATCAAATTTTGCGCATAGTAAACTTTTTCATCACCCTTTAAGTCTGCAAAATTTCATCGAAATCGGTTCAGATTTAGATATAGCTCCCATATATATGTATCGCCCGATTTTCCCAAATTTGGCCGTAAAACCCTTATTTATCAACCGATAGTGCTCAAAGTTGGCTAAATATAATCTTCTATACCTTTAACTGTATGTGCGCAATTTCATCGAAATCGGTTCAGATTTAGATATAGCTCCCATATATATGTATCGCCCGATTTGGTCAAATTTGGGCGTAAAACCCTTATTTATGAACCGATCGTACTCAGAGTTGGCTAAATGTAATCTTCTCTAGCTCCAACTGTATGTGCGAAATTTAATCGAAATCGGTTCAAATTTAGATATAGCTCCCATATATATCTATCGCCCGATTTTGCCAAATTTGGCAGTAAAACCTTTATTTATCAACCGATCGTAAACAAGGTGGGCTAAATATAATCTTCTATAGCACTAACTGTATGTGCAAAATTTCATCGAAATCGGTTCAAATTTAGATATAGCTCCCATATGTATGTATCGCCCGATTTTGAAAAATTTGCCCCTAATAACCTTATTTTTGATCATACGGGCCTCATTTATTAACTGATCGCACTCCAATTTTACACAAAGTTACCTTATATGGTATCAATCATACCTGCAAAATATTATACAAATTGGTTCATACAAAAGAGCACAAAAAGAGTACTTAACTAAAAATAGAGCACTTTTGCGTGCTCTTTTGACCTATCTTGTTTTAAGAGCACATTTTGTAAAAAAGAGCACAGAGCCGCATTTGTTAACAGTTGACCAAATCGCATAAGAATGAACATTTCTCAAGCTTGGTTGGATCGTTTTAAGCGAAATAAGATTGATTTTAAGCGTCGTTTCATAACTGTTGATGAGACATGGATCCACCACTATACCCTAGAGACAAAAGAACAATCCAAACAGTGGACTGAAGCTGGAGGAAGTGCCCCAAAGAAGGCAAAAAAATTCAATCGGCTGGTAAGGTTATGGCTATCTGCAAAAGGGTAAATCAATAAATTCAGAGTAAAGGGTGATACGGTCAAAATTTGGTCAATATAAACTTGACGTATTTCTTTCAATTTTGCATTTAAAAAACCTGAACACCCTCATTTTGAAGGTATGTGTGTGTAGAATGTTGCTCCTTTTTAGATTTTGGAATTCACAAAATGCCGTCCAAGAAAAAAAGCAGCGTATCAAAATTTTGTTCGCGCATCGCGAAAATCCGAGCTACTCGCACGCAAAGCTGTCAAAATCGCTAAAAGTTGCCAAATCAACAGTTACAAATGTAACGTTTGGGGAACGTTTGTCGACAGCCAGGAAGTCTGGATCGGGGGGAAATCGAAAACCGGAAGCCGCTGAGACGACAAAGAGAGTTGCCGGTAGTTTCAAGCGAAACCCTAACCTCTCTCTCCGAGATGCCGCAAATAAGCTGGGTGTATCGTCTACAACCGTGCACCGAGCCAAAAAACAAGCCGGACTATCGACTTACAAGAAGGTAGTGACTCCAAATCGCGATGATAAACAAAATACGATGGCCAAAGCGCGATCCCGGAGGCTGTACACGATGATGCTGACGAAGTTTGACTGCGTGGTAATGGACGACGAAACCTACGTCAAAGCCGACTACAAGCAGCTTCCGGGACAGGAGTTTTATACGGCAAAAGGAAGGGGAAAGGTAGCAGATATTTTCAAGCACATAAAACTGTCAAAGTTCGCAAAGAAATATCTGGTTTGGCAAGCCATCTGTACCTGTGGCTTGAAAAGCAGCATTTTCATAGCTTCCGGGACTGTCAACCAAGAAATTTACATGAAAGAGTGTTTGAATAAACGACTGCTGCCTTTCCTGAAGAAACTCGGTTGTTCCGAACTGTTTTGGCCGGATTTGGCATCTTGCCATTACGGTAAAAAGGCCATGGAGTGGTACGCCGCCAACAACGTGCAGGTGGTTCCCAAGGACAAGAACCCTCCCAACACGCCATAGCTCCGCCCAATTGAGAAATACTGGGCTATTGTCAAGCGGAACTTAACGAAGACCAAAAAAACTGCTAAGGACGAGCAGCAGTTCAAGGCAAACTGGCTTTCTGCGGCGAAGAAGGTGGACAAGATGGCTGTACAAAATCTGATGGCAGGTGTCAAGCGTGAGGCCCGGCAATTCGGATTTGGAAAAGCGAAAGCCTAACTGAATATTTTTCCTGAATTTTATACTAATTGAACTTGAAAAAGAAATTTAATTTGATTTTTTAAATAAACGATTTCACCGACTTACACGCGTTTTCCCTTGACCAAATTTTGACCGTATCACCCTTTACTATTGCAACCTTTTGGATCAATTAAATGTACAAATTCGAGAAAAACGTCCTGGCTTACAACACACAAAAATAATTTTTCATCAAGACAACGCACCAGCGCACAAGAGTGTTTTAACAATGGCTAAAATCAACGAATTAAAGTACGAGTTTCTTGACCACCCAACTTATTCTCCTGATTTAGCTCCCAGTGACTTTTACTTGTTCCCAAATCTAAAAAATGCGTTTTACCTCAAATGAAGATGCAATTACAGTTGTAAACCACTATTTTGAAGACCTTGAGGAAAACTATTTTAATCAAGGGATAGAATTGCTAGAAAAGCGTTGGACTAAGAGGATTGAAGTTTCAGGAGATTATATTGAAAAATAAAAATATTTTTGAAAAACTAACTATTCTCTTTCATTGATAGGTTAAGAAGTTTCCGAACCACCCTCGTACATACCATATTTTTTAACAAAAATGTTTACGTGTTTTTTTTTTAATAATGGTTGTATCTTAAAAAATACATTGCGCATTAGCCCTTTCACTACCGATGTCCACTTAGAAGGATATTCTAAAAAGACACCAAATTCTTTTCCCACTTAGTTTCGATTTATTACTCGATGTTATTTTAAAGTAGAGGCTTTAATATAAATAAGCTACAAATATTGTCCATATTAGTGAGGTCTAAAATATATTTTTTTTAAACTTCTTTAACAATAAAAGAAAAATACAAAAATTTGAAACAATTTTTGTACTGTATGTTTCTAGTAAATGGACATTTATACAAAAACTATAGCTGATAAATACTTTTACGGGTTCAGTTTTGTATTGTTTTTCATATTTTGAGAGATATTATAGGCCAAATAGTGCTTAGTTTCGTAAAGCCATTTGGTCACAATTCAAGAATCAAATTTTCAGAACAAGCTCATATAGCTCTTGAAGAAATTGAGGTAGGTTTTCAAAATGACATGTTTTGTTCTACATGCTATTAGTACAAGTAAAAACAGAAGAAAAACAAGTATAAACGGCCGTAAGTTCGGCCAGCCCGAATCTTATGTACCTTCCACCATGGATTGCGTAGAAACTTCTACGAAAGACTGCTATACACAATCGAATTACTTGGGTTGTGCTATCTTAAATCGTTTTCTAAATTGTGAGTTAGTCTACACGTGGTACATATTAGACAAAAAGTATGTAAGTCTACAAATAATTACGAATCGATATGGACTTTTGCACGGTACGTAGGAAGCCAGAATTGAAATAGGGGGTCGCTTATATGGGGGCTATATACAATTATGAACTTGATATGGACCAATTTTTGTGTGATTGGGGATCGATTTATCTGAGGGCTATATATAACTATAGACCGATGTGTACCTAGTTAGGCATGGTTGTTAACGGCCATATACTAGCACAATGTACCAAATTTCAACTGACTCGGATGAAATTTGCTCCTCCAAGAGGCTCCAAAACCAAATCTCGGGATCGGTTTATATGGGGGCTATCTATGATTATGGACTGATATGGACCACTTTTGGCATGGTTGTTAAATATCATATACCACCACCACGTACCAAAGTTCAACCAGATCGGATGAACTTTGCTTCTCCACAAGGCACCGGAGGTCAAATGTGGGGATCGGTTTATATGGGGGCTATATATAATTATGGACTGATATGAACCAATTCATGCATGGTTGTTGGATACCATATACTAACATCACTTACCAAATTTCAACCGAATCCGATGAATTTTGCTCTTCCAAGGGGCTCCGGAGGTCAAATCTGGGGATCGGTTTATATGGGGGCTATACCTAATTATGGACCTATTTCGACCAATTTTTGCATGGGTGTTTGAGCCCATTATTAACACCACGTACCAAATATCAACTGAATCAGATGAATCTTGGTCTTCCAAGAGGCTCCGGAGGTCAAATCTGGCGATCGGTTTATATGGAGCCAACTTTTGCATGGTCATTAGAGATCATATACTAACATCATGTACCAAATTTCAGCCGGATAGGATGAAATTTGCTTCTCTTAGAGGCTCCGCAAGCCAAATCTGGGGAGCGGTTTATATGAGGGCTATATATAATTATGGACCGATATGGACTAATTTTTGCATGGTTGTTAAAGACTATATACTAACACAATGTACCAAATTTCAGCCGGATCGGATGAAATTTGCTTCTCTTAGAGGCTCCTCAAGCCTAATCGGGGGATCGGTTTATATGGGGGCTATATATAATTATGGACCGATGTGAACCAAGTTTTGCATGGTTGTTAGAGACCATATACCAATACTATGTACCAAATTTCAGCCGGATCGGATGAACTTTGCTTCTCTTAGAGGCTCCGCAAGCCAAATCGGGGGATCGGTTTGTATGGGGGCTATATATAATTATGGACCGATGTGGACCAATTTTTGCATGGTTGTTAGAGACCATATACTAACACCATGTACCAAATTTCAGCCGGATCGGATGAAATTTGCTTCTCTTAGAGCAATCGCAAGCCAAATTTGGGGGTCCGTTTATATGGGGGCTATACGTAAAAGTGGACCGATATGGACCAATTTTTGCACGGTTGTTAGAGACCATATACTAGCACCATGTACCAAATTTCAGCCGGCTAAGATGAAATTCGCTTCTCTTAGAGGCTCCGCAAGCCAAATCGGGGGATCGGTTTATATGGGGGCTATATATAATTATGGACCGATGTGGACCAATTTTTGCATGGTTGTTAGAGACGATATACTAACACCATGTACCAAATTTCAGCCGATTCGGATGAAATTTGCTTCTCTTAGAGCAATCGCAAGCCAAATTTGGGGGTCCGTTTATATGGGGGCTATACGTAAAAGTGGACCGATATGGACCAATTTTTGCATGGTTGTTAGATACCATATACTAACACCATGTACCAAATTTCAGCCGGATCGGATGAAATTTGCTTCTCTTAGAGCAATCGCAAGCCAAATTTGGGGGTCCGTTTATATGGTGGCTATACGTAAAAGTGGACCGATATGGACCAATTTTTGCATGGTCGTTAGAGACCATATATTAACACCATGTACCAAATTTCAGCCGGATCGGATGAAATTTGCTTCTCTTCGAGCAATCTCAAGCCAAATTTGGGGGTCCGTTTATATGGGGGCTATACGTAAAAGTGGACCGATATGGCCCATTTGCAATACCATCTGACCTACATCAATAACAACTACTTGTGCCAAGTTTCAAGTCGATAGCTTGTTTCGTTCGGAAGTTAGCGTGATTTCAACAGACGGACGGACGGTCGGACATGCTCAGATCGACTCAGAATTTCACCACGACCCAGAATATATATACTTTATGGGGTCTTAGAGCAATATTTCGATGTGTTACAAACGGAATGACAAAGTTAATATACCCCCATCCTATGGTGGAGGGTATAATAAAAGTTTTTATCATTACGTTTGGGAGCCACCAGGGTTGGCCTGTCACAAACTGTGACTTTTGCGACATACATTTGCGACGGTATAATACGTATGTCGCAAAAGTCGTAAATCCACTGTAGAAAATCTAATTTTGCATAGAAGAAATTCTGAAATTTTTTAATTTAGTTTGATGGCATTCGCTGGGAGTTTCTGCAGAAAGTTGTGAAAGTTTTCTCAGGGTCAAGCCTATTTTCTTAGGTGGTATCGAAATGCCCATTGGTGAGCGTGCAAAATACCTTGGAGTTATATTGGACAGGAGCCTGAACTTAAAGCTAAGATAGGACGAGAAAAGCCACAGTTACCCTGTACTCTTGCAAAAGGCAATAGGGAAAATGTGGGGACTAAAGCCGAAAATTGTGAACATTCATAAAAATTGAAACGTCTGCGCATATACCATCGTCTTGGATATCATCAAATCTGCTGCCTAGCTGACGTGACTAAAGTATTTTGAGTTTGCGACTTTTGTTACTTTTTCTACATTTACGGCGCGTATGTGACGTTTACAACTTTGCGACAGTCGCAAACCTAAAAAAGTTTGATACAGACCATCTCTGGGAGCCACCGTGGTGCAATGGTTAGCATGCCATTGAGCTTAACATGGCATTGAGCTTAACATGGAATCGGGCAGCACTCAGTGATAAGAGAGAAGTTCACCAATGTAGTATCACAATGGACTGAATAGTCTAAGTGAGCCTTATACATCGGGCTGCCACCTAACCTAACCATCATTATGTTTATTTCGGTAGTGAAGGGGTTAAGCTAAGTTTCTAAAGGGTGATTTGTTAAGAGCTTGATAAATTTTTTAAAAAAAAAACGCATAAAATTTGCAAAATCTCATCGGTTCTTTATTTGAAACGTTAGATTGGTCCATGACATTTACTTTTTGAAGATAATTTCATTTAAATGTTGACCGCGGCTGCGTCTTAGGTGGTCCATTCGGAAAGTCCAATTTTGGGCAACTTTTTCGAGCATTTCGGCCGGAATAGCCCGAATTTCTTCGGAAATGTTGTCTTCCAAAGCTGGAATAGTTGCTGGCTTATTTCTGTAGACTTTAGACTTGACGTAGCCCCACAAAAAACAGTCTAAAGGCGTCAAATCGCATGATCTTGGTGGCCAACTTACCGGTCCATTTCTTGAGATGAATTGTTCTCCGAAGTTTTCCCTCAAAATGGCCATAGAATCGCGAGCTGTGTGGCATGTAGCGCCATCTTGTTGAAACCACATGTCAACCAAGTTCAGTTCTTCCATTTTTGGCAACAAAAAGTTTGTTAGCATCGAACGATAGCGATCGCCATTCACCGTAACGTTGCGTCCAACAGCATCTTTGAAAAAATACGGTCCAATGATTCCACCAGCGTACAAACCACACCAAACAGTGCATTTTTCGGGATGCATGGGCAGTTCTTGAACGGCTTCTGGTTGCTCTTCACTCCAAATGCGGCAATTTTGCTTATTTACGTAGCCATTCAACCAGAAATGAGCCTCATCGCTGAACAAAATTTGTCGATAAAAAAGCGTATTTTCTGCCAACTTTTCTAGGGCCCATTCACTGAAAATTCGACGTTGTGGCAGATCGTTCGGCTTCAGTTCTTGCACGAGCTGTATTTTATACGGTTTTACACCAAGATCTTTGCGTAAAATCTTCCATGTGGTCGAATAACACAAACCCAATTGCTGCGAACGGCGACGAATCGACATTTCACGGTCTTCAGCAACACTCTCAGAAACAGACGCAATATTCTCTTCTGTACGCACTGTACGCATTCGTGTGGTTGGTTTAATGTCCAATAAAGTAAACTGAGTGCGAAACTTGGTCACAATCGCATTAATTGTTTGCTCACTTGGTCGATTATGTAGACCATAAATCGGACGTAAAGCGCGAAACACATTTCGAACCGAACACTGATTTTGGTAATAAAATTCAATGATTTGCAAGCGTTGCTCGTTAGTAAGTCTATTCATGATGAAATGTCAAAGCATACTGAGCATCTTTCTCTTTGACACCATGTCTGAAATCCCACGTGATCTGTCAAATACTAATGCATGAAAATCCTAACCTCAAAAGAATCACCCTTTACTTACAAACAAACAATTCTATTTTAGTAGAGAATAAATATATATTTACACTACACACACCCAGAGAAGGAATATGATCACCTCAAACATGTTTTAAGAGCATCATGTTATTTTTGGGTGGTGACCATGTAACATGGTTTTCGCAATCATGTTATTTTCTCGGAAATCATGTATCTGATTTCGGCAAGCAGGTTATATTTGACGAGAAAATAACATTTTAGTGACAAACATGGTACATGGTCACCATACAAAAATAACATTTTGCTCTCGAAACATGTTTGAGGGGATCATATTCCTTCTCTGCGTGCAGTTTTTTACCAACATTACTTTCATCTCTGGTAAACTTTTTTGTTTTTTTTTTGATTTTTTTTTTGTCAAAATTAGATTTTCAATTTTGACTGCAGTTTAGTCAGAAGTACTCCAAACTGTCCGGAAAGAAATATTTTTAAAAATAGCATTATGATGGTTTAAATGCATCAAACTTAATTTCATAGAATTCCGTCAACATCTGAAGAAAATACATTGTGCATTTAAGAGTCAATCTCTAGAAGAACTCTTTTTGGTTGAACATCAAATGCAATGACCTAGAGAGGACTTACAATTTTTTTGCTGGGAAACGTATGTGCAAACCAATAACAAGAATACGTCTGAGAAGATGTCCTTAAATTGCAAGATAATTGAGAATTTGGTTGTGCAGAATCGAAACGAACACAGGTGGTTACATTCATCCATCTTAAAGATACAATGGGCCAAGTAATAACTTCTCTTCAAAAGCAAGTGTAACTATGCCTTTGGGTACTTGGTATGCAGCAAGGCTTTTATTATGAATGTAATGTACGGCCACTGGTCACATTTGTATCATTTGGTATGTATTTAATTGAATATGTAGCCATTTTGCCTTCGTCCGTACTCATAATGAGGGGAAATTGTGTTTGTTTTCAATGTGGGCGATAGACATGGTACTAGATTCATATTTCAAACGTTCGACTTCTCACACTCTGCAAATACTAATGATGCAAGAAGGCAAAAGGATGGGAAATTAATATTCCTCATGTATCGAATATAGTCCATTATAAGTGAAATGAAATTAATTATCTATGCATGGTTGATGAAATATGGGACAAATCAGTTTAAGAAGATGACTTGATTATGGATCACAAAGACTCATTGCAATTATGAACCAAGGTATCCATGAGCTCTGCGAGATGCATATGGCAGAAAATGATGGTTTTCAGTTAGCGCTGCATTTTCTTTGTGTTTAGACGTACATTATGTCAAGTCCATCGAGTACTCTTTGCGGAAAGTGCTTTAAATCGGCAAAGACGAATTCTATTTCATGTCATATTTGCAAAACTAAATATCACTTTTTATGTGTGAAATTGGATATTGAAGAAATTGGAGATATTATCACTGAAAACGAGAATATTGTTTTCAATTGCGATTGCCTCATGGTCTCTGGTGGAATGCTGTCTTTACTCTCTTCTTTAACTCAAGAGTTGAGAGAGCTTAAGCAGAAAATGATGATTAAGTTGAGTGATGATGTTCATGAGCTGAAACTTCAAGTCGATCAACTATCAAATAGCCTTGAAAAGTCAAATTTGTCAACTACTGGTACATTGATTCACGAGCAGAGAATTGGTCGCATACGTTCTGAAGTGCCTGCTGATGTAGGTGGATTGGTGGCTGCTAGTCAAAATAATGATGATCGTATTGAGTGTGATGCTGCATCTTCAATATCACAACCAACTGCTGTGTCTGAGGTTCGTTCGAATTTGCATGTTGCTGAATGGCGAGATGTGCATAAGAAAAAACGCAAAAATCGTGTAATTGCTGTCGGCGAAAACGAGGATACAGATCTTGGTGTGGTGGTAAAGAAGAAATTTATTCATATTTCGTCATTTCAAACATGTGTGACGTCGAAACAGATTATCGAGCATATTATAAAGCATACTGAAATTCCTAAAGAACATTTAGAATGCACACAGCTGGTGAAGAAAAATGTTGATGTCAAGACACTAAAGCATGTTAATTTCATCGTTGGTGTGTCCCCGAGATTTTATGCGAACTTGATTAAATCTACACTGTGGCCTAAAGATGTAAACATTAGGCCTTTCACTTTTTTGAAAAGAGCCCAAATATCGAAAAGATGTTTCTAAGATAAAAATGTATTTTCGAAATGTAAGTGCGATGCATTCTAAATGCAAATCAAGGATGAAAATCATGAAAACTGTATAAACCCGAATAAAAAAAGTATACGTTTTTGGCTCAAATTCTACCAAATTTCACAAGTAACGGATTAGAATAATTAATATGAACATATTTGGTCAACTACCTAATAATATTAGGGATTGGAATAAGGCGATTCTTGACCTACACATATTCAATAGTGGAAATTTTTGTCTTATTAATTGAGTATTTTTTGTTTTTCATTTGAAAACATCTCCATCAAGAGTTGTCCAGGATCTGTCCGAAGTTTCGATATGACCTCAGTATAAAGACTAAGTTGAATGGAAATACTTAATAATATCGTACACATACCTTTTTATACCCTCCATCATAGGATGGGGGTATATTAACTTTGTCATTCCGTTTGTAACACATCGAAATATTGCTCTAAGACCCCATAAAGTATATATATTCTGGGTCGTGGTGAAATTCTGAGTCGATCTAAGCATGTCCGTCCGTCCGTCCGTCCGTCCGTCTGTTGAAATCACGCTAACTTCCGAACGAAACAAGCTATCGACTTGAAACTTGGCACAAGTAGTTGTTATCGATGTAGGTCGGATGGTATTGAAAATGGGCCATATCGGTCCACTTTTACGTATAGCCCCCATATAAAGGGACCCTCAGATTTGGCTTGTGGAGCCTCTAACAGAAGCATATTTCATCCGATCCGGCTGAAATTTGGTATATGGTGTTGGTATATGGTCTCTAACAACCGTGCAAAAATTTGTCCACATCGGTCCATAATTATATATAGCCCCCATATAAACCGATCTCCAGATTTGGCTTGCGGAGCCTAAAATAGAAGCAAATTTCATCCGATCTGGCTGAAATTTGGTACATGATGTTGGTATATGTTCTCTAATGACCATGCAAAAATTGGTCCATATCGGTCCATAATTATATATAGCCCCCATATAAACCGATCCCCAGATTTGGCTTGCGGAGCCTCAAAGAGAAGCAAATTTCATCCGATCCGGCTGAAATTTGATACATGGTGTGGGTATATGGTCTCTAACAACCATGCAAAAATTGGTCCATATCGGTCCATAATTATATATAGACCCCATATAAACCGATCTCCAGATTTGCCTTGCGAAGCCTCAAAGAGGGACAAATTGCATCCGATCCGGCTGAAATTTGGTACATGCTATTGGTATATGGTCTCTAACAACCGTGCAAAAATTGGTCTACATCGGTCCTTAATTATATATGGCGTCCATATAAACCGATCCCCAGATTTAGGTTGCGGAGCCTCAAATAGAAGCAAATTTCATCCGATCCGCCTGAAGTTTGGTACATGATATTGGTATGTGGTCTCTAACAACCATGCAAAAATTGGTCCACATCGGTTCATAATTATATATAGCCCCCATATAAACCGATCCCCAGATTTGGCTTGCGAAGTCTCCAAGAGAAGCAAATTTCATCCAATCCGGTTGTAATTTGGAACATGGTGTTAGTATATGATCTTTAACAACCGTGCCAGAATTGGTCCATATCGGTCCCTAATTATATATAGCCCCCATATAAAATATTCTCCAGATTTGACTTCCGGAGCCTCTTGGAGGAGCACAATTCATCCAATCCGGTTCAAATTAGGCATGTGGTGTTAGTATATGGTCGCTAACAACCATACCAAAATTGGTCCAATCACACAAAAATTGGTCCATATCGGTTCATTTCTATAGAAAATTTTGTTAAAATTTTATTTCTGTAGAAAATTTTGTCAAAATTTTATGTCCACTTTGTTAAACTGAATTATATACGTATTGGATCGATCTTTTTTGATTTAATATATACCACGTATGGACTTACATACAATTTAGAAGATGGTGTTAGGAGGTTTTAAGATACCTTTCCATCCGCAAGCGTTACCGCAACTTAAGTAATTCGATTGTGGATGACAGTGTTTAGATGAAGTTTCTACGCAATCCATGATGGAGGGTACATAAGCTTCGGCCTGGCCGAACTTACGGCCGTATATACTTGTTTTTTTAGATGGTCAATATGAGCCAATTTGGGCATATACACTGAAATCTAGATTTTAAATGGACTATTTTTATCAGTTGACTGTAATATAGTCAGTACCAATAAGATGACAGGATGACCGATATAACAGGTAGAATTCTACCGAAAATGGTAGATTTTTTAGTGTTTGGTAAATTGGTAGAATCCTTGATATTTTGGTACATTTTGCAAAATATTCCTCCTTCACAAATTTCCTCTAGAAATAAAATGTTGGCAAAATTTTCTATGGAAACAAAATGTTGTTTAGAAATAAAATTCTGAAAAAAATTTCTATAGAAATGAAATTTTGACCAAAATTTTCTTAGAAATAAATTTTCACAAAATTTTTTGTAGAAAAGAAATTTTTTATAGGAAAACAATTTTAGCAAATTTGTCTATAAAAATAAAATTTTTTACTAAATTTTGTATACAGTTATCTTTAAAATTATCTTTAAAATTTTTAATTTTGGTTTTAGGCCATACTATCAGTCTCCCTTTTCTAGAAGTAGTAACTTTCTCTTGTTGATGCAAATTTAAAATATTTAAAACTCCGACACATTTACAATTCAAGGGTTATTTATATACTCAAATAAAATGACGATATTAGAAGTGATCAAAAAATGATAAATAAATCTATATTGAAGATTTTTTTTTGTCATAAGAACCACATATATTTGTTTTGATATAAAAATTGCCGACTTTAGGTAAAGAATCTGTGAAAAGTTTTCCGGCAGACACAACAGTTGTAATGAAAATTCATACAAAGTTATACTATGTTTTATTGAAAACATTTAGAACAAAATTACCATAGTTTTATATTTTTGTTTTATTTCTTCCTAATTTAATATTTTAATTTCTGAAGACCAACAGTACCAGCAAAGGAAAGCGAAGTGAAACAACAACACTCAAAAAACAGTGAACCCTCCAAAAAGGAAAGGAAGGAGGTTAATTTTAGAAAATTATAACATAACTGTATTACAAACGCATATTTCACATGGATTTTACAAAAATAAGTAATTATTAAAAAAAAAATAAAAACGGAACAGATACATAACCACAATTAGTAATGGAAGTTGGACAAATTGGAATTTGTTTATACGTGAATAGCTTTATTAGTATATCACAAATATATGAGAATGCAAATTCGATAAATGAGATCTGTATCCTAATTTTATTGATCCTAGATTAGATAGACTAGATGCTAAAAAATTATTGGGTCGGAATCAATACCAAAATCCTTAAAGTTAATATTATAATATTATTAGACTTAATTATTTTGAACTAATACAGAATTTCATGTAAGTATGTTCAACCCATTTTATTTGAACAATAAATAAGTTTTGGTTCCATCCGCTATCGTTTCATTTGTTGGCTAGTATTGCAATTCAACAATTCTATTCTGAATAGTGTATTTTATATAGTGGCATCCATGTCTTTCTCTTTGCATTTTTGCAATACCTCCATCATGGTGTCGAATTCAGTTTTTCTGAGCTCTAGTTGGATTTTGCAATAGACTCGCAACTTCCGGATATTTTTCCTCTCTCAACACTATATTCAGCAATCCATATTTATGTCAAATAGGCTTCATTTTCTACTTTAAAAATTATTGCCGTTGAACAATGGAATGCGCCCATTAAATGTCGTCATGATTCACCAAATTTGGATATTCACAGCTGTCCGACCAATTAGAAATTTCAGCCTTTCAATTGCTGTCCCAGATTAGTCTTCCTTGCTTTATTATTATTCTTCGTTTCTCAATATTCACCTTTCGAATTCTGGGCCCATAACCAATTGAAAGACAATTTGTATGCATTGTTAATTTAACATATATATTTTTATACCCTGCGCCACACTGTGGGTATTATAAGTTAGTGCATATATTTGCAACACCCAGAATGAAACGAGATAGACATATGGTGTCTAGCCATGTCCGTCTGTCTGTGAACACATTTTTGTGATCAAAGTCTAGGTCGCTTTAAATTTTGCACAAGGAGTGCAATTAATAGCGTCGTAAAGAGCGCAGAATTTGGTTGAAATCGGTTCAGATTAGATATAGCTCCTATATATATCTTTCGCCCGATATACATTTATATGGCCCCAGAAGACAGAGTTTTATCCTGATATGCTTTAAATTTTGTGCAAGGAGTAGATTTACCGTTCTCGATTTAAATACAACTCCCATATATATATTTCGTATTATTAACATTATTGCTATGCATGCCAAATTTGGTTGAAATTGGTTCACATTTAGATATAGCTCCCATATATATCTTTCTCCCGATATGGCCCCATTAGCCAGAATTTTGCCCTGATTTGCTTTAAATTTTTGTACAGGGAATATTATTAACGTTCTGGATACGCATGTCAATTTTGGTTGAAATCAGTTCAGATTTAGATATAGCTCCCATATATATACTTCGCCCGATTTACACTAATATGACCTCAGAGGTCCAATTTGTAATCCGGTTTACGTGAAGTCTTGCACAGGGAATAGAATTAACATTTATTTTGTACATGCCGAATTTGGTTGAAATCGGGTCATATGGCTCTCATGTATATGTTTTCCTAATTTCAGCAAAATTGGCCAAAATACCCACATTTTCTTTGTAAAAACGCTACTGCTAAGTCGAAAATTTGTACAAATGACTACAATTCTCCTATAATTCTAATACAAATCTATCGACCGATAAATCATTAATAAACCTTTGCACAGTTGCCTAAAAATTGTTTCAGATTTAAATATTTCTCATATTTACTAACATTTTGTCCACCCCAGGGCATTACAGACTTAAATAGAAGTCTAACAAATTTTGTCCAGATCGAGTAAGATTTAAATATATGTATATGGGAACATAAACCTTTATATGTAGCACCCAACACATTTGACGGATTTGATATGGTAACAAAAAATTTTGGTCTACATTGTGGTGCAGAGTATAATATAGTCGGCTCCGCCCGACTTTAGACTTTCCTTACTTGTTATACCCTCCACCATAGGATGGGGGTATATTAACTTTGTCATTCCGTTTGTAACACATCAAAATATTGCTCTAAGACCCCATAAAGTATATATATTCTGGGTCGTGGTGAAATTCTGAGTCGATCTGAGCATGTCCGTCCGTTCGTCTGTTGAAATCACGCTAACTTCCGAATAAACAAGCTATCGACTTGAAACTTAGTACAAGTAGTTGTTATTGATGTAGGTCGGATGGTATTGCAAATGGGCCATATCGGTCCACTTTTACGTATAGCCCCCATATAAACGGACCCCCAAATTTGGCTTGCGATTGTTCTAAGAGAAGCAAATTTCATCCGATCCGGCTGAAATTTGGTACATGGTGTTAGTATATGGTCTCTAACAACCATGCACAAATTGGTCCATATCGGTCCACTTTTACGTATAGCCCCCATATAAACGGACCCCCAACTTTGGCTTGCGATCGCTTTAAGAGAAGCAAATTTCATCTGATCCGGCTGAAATTTGATACATGGTGTTAGTATATAGTCTCTAATATCCATGCAAAAATTGGTCCATATCGGTCCACTTTTACATATAGCCCCCATATATACACGGACCCCCAAATTAGGCTTGCGATCGCTCTAAGAGAAGTAAATTTCATCCGATCTCTCTGAAATTTGGTACATGGTGTTAGTATATGGTCTCTAACAACCATGCAAAAATTGGTCCATATCGGTCCATAATTACATATAGCCCCCATATAAACCGATCTCCCGATTTGGCTTGCGGAGCCTCTAAGAGAACCAAATTTCATCCGATCCGGCTGAAATTTGGTACATGGTGTTGTATATGGTCTCTAACAACCAGGCAAAAATTGGTCCACATCGGTCCATAATTATATATAGCCCCCATATAAACCGATCCCCCGATTTGGCTTGCGGAGCCTCTATGAAACGAAAATTTCATCCGATCCGGCTGAAATTTGGTACATGGTGTTGGTATATGTTCTCTAATGACCATGCAAAAATTGGTCCATATCGGTCCATAATTATATATAGCCCCCATATAAACCGTTCCCCAGATTTGTCCTCCGGAGCCTCTTGGAGGAGCAAGCCGATCCGATTGAAATTTGGAACATGGTGTTAGAATGTCGTCTCTAACAAACACGCAAGAATTGGTCCATATCGGCACCCTCAAAAAAAATCGCTTCTTTAACATATGTTCCAAACATATTTTGCAGGAAGCACATATATTATTGGATACTGCCGAAACATTAATATGTTTGTTTTATGTGAACATATGATATGTTTGGAAGCATTTTGAGCCCAAAAATATTATATGCTTGGAAGAATTTTTCCCAAAGATGATTGTGCTCATTCCCTAACATTATCGTAATTTTCACTTCCACGAAATTTTTAGTTCTTGGCACCTTTTTCTGTAATACAAATAATGTTGAAGAAATTATTCACTTTTATAAATTTTTTTAAATTTTACCTTTCGCCTGCACGGAGAATCGAACCGAGGACCATACTGTTTGTAAACCAACACACTATCCACTGGGCTACGTAGCTGTTATGGTCACCAGCAGATAATTATCGTTATAAGTTACATTTATATAGCATAGTTTGCAGCGCCCACGAGCCCATGCAAACATAACATTATTTAACAGAAACATACATTTGTTTGCCACGTGGAGCAGTGGTTAGCATGTCTGCCTTGCATGCAAAGGGTCGTGGGTTCAATCCCTGGTCCGACCGAACAATTTTTTTTGTTTTTTTTTTTTTAATTTACACATTTATATTTATACTATATTAAATTTTTATTATGAAACTTCGAAATGTGGGTTATTAAAGATTTATAGTCAGTAACAGTGCTTGATATAAACGAAATTGGCTGATTTTTGGATAAAATATTATTTTTTTATTGCAAAAATAACAATTTTGTAACAAAAAACTGTTTTTGGTACAAAACTTTAAAATTTGGAAGGAATTCAAAAACTCTAACAAAAGAAGAACGTGGAGTCGAGTATAAACATACATAAATAATTTTATAATATAAACATAAATTTATTTAGGCGTGAACAGTTTTTTACTAGCATTTAATACCATCGCTCTAAAATGCCTTTTATTTTTCTTTAATAATTCATTTTAAAGAAAATAAACTTTTTAAATTGTTTTAGCTGCAAAACTCGAACTTAATGCCCGCTTTTATATTTGAAGGTGTCCGTCAACTCCTCGTGGACTACTTATTAATAAAGAGGAACTAAACTTTGTTTTTATACATTTTACTGCGTAATTTTTCACTATTTCCTCCTTATTTCATTTTACTGTCCCAACTCTAAAAAGAGTATAGTGCCCTTTTTGTTATTTTTATGAAGACCACTGATTTCTTTTAACGAACCAAGAAAAAAATTGTGCCCATAATGCCAAAATGATAAACAAAACACATGTCCACACATACATAAAATGCTGCTCTCAAGGCGAAAACGTATGCTGTTTGTTTTTCAAATGTCTATTCTCTTGGTTCGGAATGTCCATTCTCTTTATTCAAATTAAATAATATTTAGACTTAAGCATATCAAATTTTTGGCCTTATCATAAAACAGTTTTCCGAAACAACATGCAAGCGGTTTCACAGAAATTGTTCTCTTTTGATTCTTTCGGTGTGTTATGTTGATATCTTTCGTCAACTCTCCCGGTTTCCATCTCTATTTCTTTCTCTATACTCTCTCTCTGTCGCTTTGAATAAAATATCACAACATATGTATGTTTAGTCGAAATTTGTAAATTCATATATGTTGGCATTCACACATATGATTTTTATGAAACATTCATGCCCCAAACATAATATATTCTAACATATTAACATAGATGTCCCAAACATTTAGTGTTAGTTTAGGAACATTACATGTTTGCACTTAAATAAATTGTGCTTAAAAATTGTGCCCGAAACACATTTTGTTTATATCGGAACATATGAAAAACATATTTTTCTAAGAGTGGGTCCATAATTATATATAGCCCCCATATAAACCGTTCCCCAGATTTGATCTCCTTGGAGGAGCAAAATTCATCCGATCCGGTTGAAATTTGCAACGTGGTGTTAGTATAAGGCCGCTAATATCCATGCCAAAATTGGTCCATATCGGTCTATAGTTATATATAGCCGATCCCCAATCACACAAAAATTGGTCCATATCGGTTCAAATTCATGTTTGCCACTCGAGCCAAAAATAATCTACCAAAATTTTATTTTTATGGAAAACATTGTCAAAATGTTATTTCTATAGGAAATTTTGTCAAAATTTTATTTCTATAGAAAATTTTGTACAAATTTTATTTCTATATAAAATTTTGTCAAAATTTTATTTCTATAGAAAATTTTGTCAAAATTGTATTACTATAGAAATTTTTTCCCAAATTTTATTTCTATAGAAAATTTTTTCCAAATTTTACTTCTATAGAAAATGTTGGCAAAAGTTTATTTTATCAAAATTTTATTTCTATAGAATCTTTAAACTTAATTATATACGTATTTAATCGGCCTTTTTTAGTTTAATATATACTACGTATGGACTACCTTGTAATTTAGAAGACGATGTTAGGAAGTTTTAAGATACCTTGCCATCGGCAAGTGTTACCGCAAACCAAGTAATTCGATTGTGGATGACAGTCTTCAGTAGAAGTTTCTACGCAATCCATGGTGGAGGGTACATAAGCTTCGGCCTGGCCGAACTTACGGCCGTATATACTTGTTTTATTTGAATTCAGAATACAAAAGGTGAGTAAAAACAAGAAATATTTTTTCAGTACAACCAAATTCCTAGGTAACTTGAACAAATTACTTATGTTGAACTCATACACCCTCAAAAAAATCGCTTCTCTGACATATGTTCCAAACATATTTTGCAGGAAGCACATATACTATTGGATACTGCCGAAACATTAATATGTTTGTTTTATGTCAACATATTAAATGTTTGGAAGCGTAAATATTATATGCTTGGAATATTTTTCCCCAAAGAAGATTGTGATGATTTTCACTTCCACGAAACTTTTTAGTTCTTGGTACGTTTTCAATTTTATAAAATTTTTTTTAAATTTTACCTTTCGCCTGGACGGAGAATCGAACCGAGGACCATACAGTTTGTAAGCTAACACACTATCCACTGGGCTACGTAACAGGTTGGCTGATAAGTCCCCGGTCTAACAAAGAAAAACACATTTTTTTGTCAAAATTCGTTTTTATTATTCAACATAGTTCCCTTCGAAGCCCAATTCATGAATTTTTGCCATCGTTCTCAATGACTTGTGGCACGGTGCGTTGTCTTGGTGGAACAACACTTTTTATACCCTTCACCACTACTGTGGTACAGGGTATAATAAGTTTGTGCATTTGTATGTAACGCCAAGAAGGAAAAGTCTGAGACCCATCGTTTAGTATACCGATTGTCTTAGAATTAAATTCTGAGTCGATTTAGCGATGTCCGTGTGTCTGTCTGTCTGTCTGTCTGTCTGTCTGTCCGTCTGTCTGTCTGTTGATGTATTTTTGTGTGCAAAGTACAGCTCGCAGTTTTAGTCCGATTGTCCTAAAATTTGGTATGGAGTCCTGTTTCGGCTCAAAGACGATCCCTATTGATTTTGGAAAAAATCGGTTCAGATTTAGATATAGCTGCCATATATATTTTTCACCGATCTGGTCATAATTGGCGTGTATATCAACCGATCTTCCTCAAATTCCGTACATCCTAATATTTTATGAGTCTCGAAAAACTTGCAATATATCATCCAAATCGGTTCAGATTTAGATATAGCTCCCATATATAGCTTTCGCCCGATTTACACTCCTTTGTCCACAGAGGCCAATTTTTTGCTCCGATTTAGTTGAAATTTTGCACAGGGAGTAGAATTAGCATTATAGCTATGCGTGTCAAATTTGGTGGAAATCGGTTCAGATTTAGATATAGCTCCCATATATAGCTTTCGCCCGATTTACACTCATATGACCACAGAGGCCAATTTTTTACTCCGATTTAATTGAAATTTTGCACAGGGAGTAGAATGAGCATTGTAGCTATGCGTGTCAAATTTGGTTGAAATCGGTTCAGATTTAGATATAGCCCTCATATATAGCTTTCGCCCGATTTACACTCATATGACCACAGAGGCTAATTTTTATACCCTTCACCACTACTGTGGTACAGGGTATAATAAGTTTGTGCATTTGTATGTAACGCCAAGAAGGAGTAATCATAGACCAACCTTTTAGTATACCGATCGGCTTAGAATTAAATTCTGAGTCGATTTAGCGATGTCCGTCTGTCTGTGTGTGTCTGTCTGTCTGTCTGTCCGTCTGTCTGTCTGTCTGTTGATGTATTTTTGTGTGCAAAGTACAGCTCGCAGTTTTAGTCCTATTGTCCTAAAATTTGGTATAGGGTCCTGTTTCGGCTCAAAGACGATCCCTATTGATTTTGGAAAAAATCGGTTGAGATTTAGATATAGCTGCCATATATATTTTTCACCGATCTGGTCATAATTGGCGTGTATATCAACCGATCTTCCTCAAATTCCGTATATCCGAATATTTTATGGGTCTCGAAATACTTGCAAAATATCAGCCAAATCGGTTCAGATTTAGATATAGCTCCCATATATAGCTTTCGCCCGATTTACACTCATTTGCCCACAGAGTCCAATTTTTAACTCCGATTTAGTTGAAATTTTGCACAGGGAGTAGAATTAGCATTGTAGCTATGCGTGCCAAATTTGGTTGAAATCGGTTCAGATTTAGACATAACTCCCATATATATGTTTTTCTGATTTCGACAAAAATGGTCAAAATACCAACAATTTCCTTGTAAAATCGCAACTGCTTAGTCGAAAAGTTGTAAAAATGACTCTAATTTTCCTAAACTTCTAACAGATATATATCGAGCGATAAATCATAAATAAACTTTTGCAAAGTTTCCTTAAAATTGCTTCAGATTTAAATGTTTCCCATATTTTTTTACTAACATTTTGTTCCACCCTAGTGCATTAGCCGACTTAAATTTTGAGTCTATAGATTTTGTACAAGTCTATCTAATTCGGTCCAGATCGAGTGATATTTAAATGTATGTATTTGGGACAAACCTTTATATATAGCCTCCAACACATTTGACGGATGTGATATGGTATCGAAAATTTAGATCTACAAAGTGGTGCAGGGTATAATATAGTCGGCCCCGCCCGACTTTAGACTTTCCTTACTTGTTTCTTCTTCATATGGGGCCGTTTTGCCGCGATTTCGACCTTCAAACGCTCCAATAACGCCATATAATAGTCACTGCTGATGGGTTTTCCCTTCTCACGATAATCGATAAAAATTATTCCATGCGCATCCCAAAAAACAGAGGCCATTACTTTGCCAGCGGACTTTTGAGTCTTTCCACGCTTCGGAGACGGTTCACCGGTCGCTGTCCACTCAGCCGACTGTCGATTGGACTCAGGAGTGTAGTGATGGAGCCATGTTTCATCCATTGTCACATATCGACGGAAAAACTCGGGTGTAATACGAGTTAACAGCTGCAAACACCGCTCAGTATCATCAACACGTTGTTGTTTTTGGTCAAATGTGAGCTCGCGCGGCACCCATTTTGCACAGAGCTTCCGCATATCCAAATATTGATGAATGATATGACCAACACGTTCCTTTGATATCTTTAAGGTCTCTGTCTGTCTGTCTCGATCAACTTCATTTTACGGTCATTCAAAACCATTTTGTGGATTTTTTGATGTTTTCGTCGGTAACCACCTCTTTCGGGCGTCCACTGCGTTCACCGTCCTCCGTGCTCATTTCACCACGCTTGAATTTTGCATACCAATCAATTATTGTTTATTTCCCTGGTGCAGAGTCCGGAAACTGATTATCAAGCCAAGTTTTTGCTTCCACCTTATTTTTTCCCTGCAGAAAACAGTATTTTATAAAAACACGAAATTCCTTTTTTTCCATTTTTTTCACAATAACAAAAGTTGCTTCACAAAAGACGCTCTATCTCACAATCTAATTGACTTACAGACGTCAAATTTTGACACAAATCACTTGAAGGTTGGTACTATATAAAAATAATATGTATTTAATACTAGCGACGCCATCTATGTGTGAGACCGGGGACTTATCAGCCAACCTGTTAGCTGTTATAATCACCAGTAGAAAATTATCGTTATACGTTACATTTATATAGCATAGTTTGCAGCGCCCACGAGCCCATGCAAACATAATATTATTTAACAGAAACATACATTTGTTGGCCACGTAGAGCAGTGGTTAGCATGTCTGCCTTGCATGCAAAGGGTCGTGGGTTCAATCCCTGCTCCGACCGAACCACTTTTTTTTTTAATTTACACATTTATATTTATACTATATTAAATTTTTAAAATGAAACTTCGAAATGTGGGTTATTAAAGATTTACAGTCAGAAAAGAACAGAGCTTGATATAAACGAAATAGAAAGCTTTTGGATAAAATATTATTTTTTATTGCAAAAATAACAATTTTGTAACAAAAAACTATTTTTGGTATAAAAGTCTGAAATTTTGGAAGGAATTTAAAAACTCTAACAAAAGAAGAACGTTGAGTCGAGTATAAACATACATTAATAATTTTATAATATACACATACATTTAGTTAGGCGTGAACAGTTTTTTACTTGCATTAAACACCATTTTAAATGCATTAAGTTGGCATTCTCGCTCTAAAATTACACTGTTTTGCCTTTTACCTTTCTTTAATAATTCATTTTAAAGAAAATAAACAAAACTCGAACTTAATGCCCGCTTTTATATTTGAAGGTGTCCGTCAACTCCTCTTGGACTACTTATTAATAAAGAGGAACTAAACTTTGTTTTTATACAATTTACTGTTTAATTTTTCACTATTTCCTCCTTTTTCATTTTACTGTCCCAACTCTAAAAAGAGTATAGTGCCCTTTCGTTATTTTTATGAAGATCCCTTTGTAATTATTGTATATATTCCACCGTTTTTTAAGTTCCTTTGCCTGAATATTTTGACTTACTCCTCGTACATTCCGATTTCTTTTAACGAACCACGAAAAAATTGTGCTCATAATGCCAAAATGATAAACAAAACACATGTCCACACCTATATAAAATGCTGCTCTCAAGGCGAAAACACGTGCTGTGTTTTTTTTTTTTTTCAAATGTCTATTCTCTTGGTTTCGAATGTCTATTCTCTTCACTCCGAATATTCATTCTAATATTCAAATTAAATAATATTTAGACTTAAGCATATCAAATTTTTGGCCTTATCATAAAACAGTTTTCCGAAACAACATACAAGCGGTTTCACAGAAATTGCTCTCTTTTCATTCTCTCACTGTGTTATGTTGATATCTTTCGTCAACCCTCCCGGTTTCCATCTCTGTTTCTTTCTCTATACTTTCTCTCTGTCGCTCTCTGAATGAAATATCACAACATATATATGTTTACTCGAAATTTGTAAATTTATATATGTTTACATTCACTCATATTATTTGTATGAAACATTCATGCCCCAAACATAATATATTCTAACATATTAACATATGTGTCCCAAACATTTAGTGTTAGTTTAGGAACATTACATGTTTGCACTTAAATATATTGTGTTTAAAAATTGTGCCCGAAACACATTTTGTTTATATCGGAACATATGAAAAACATATTTTTCTAACAGTGTATGAATTATCAATCCACATGGAGTTTCAATTGTATCATAATTAAAAGCATTTCATATTCTTGTTTTGCAGAATTCAATAAAGAATGAATATGAATGATAAAAATGATTTTTGTATACTTGGATGAATTGTAAAAATAGAAATTCCCAAATTAATTGTATTCTTAATAAATTAAATAAAGTTCTTTATTTTATGCTTTGTTTCTGTATGTCGAGAGCTTTCGTATTTCAAACGGAAGAACATTGATTATGGTTCCTCTATGTCGAAAAGCAAGTCACTTCATTTTTTGTTGTCGAATACGAAACGAACGTATACAATATGTGACAAGAAAAAAAGTTTAAAGCATTGTACAAATTTGAATGAATTCTGAGTCCAAAAATTCGAAAATACTAATTTTTAATAATCAATCATATGTTATATTCTCATACAAACGAAACGAACTTCTACCGCCTGGGATATAATTTGAAAATTTTCAGGAAACGTAGAGGATAATCATGTGTGAAAATAGGGTACCTAATTTTTTGATATCTGTATAGGTAGATGGACCTCCACCTTGTCGACTTTTTGAAAATTGGACAAAATTTTTATGATTTAGTTGAAATTTCCAGGTAAGGTCAAATTTCCATGTAAGTCAGCCAAAGATCCACTATTTTATTTTTATACCCACCTCCATGGAATGGTGATGGGGTTATAATAAGCTTGTCATTTCCTTTGTAACACATCGAAATATCGATTTCCGACTATACAAAGTATATATTCTTTATCAGGGAGAAATTCTAAGACGATATATCCATATATCCGTTTGTCTGTTGTAACAGGTAGGCTGATAAGTCCCCGGTCTAACAGAGAAAAACACATGTTTTGTCAAAATTCGTTTTTTATTATTCAACATAGTCCCCTTCAAAAGCGATACAACGATTATAACGACCTTCCAATTTTTTGATACCATTTTGGTAGTACTCCTTCAGTTTTGCCTCAAAATAGGACTCAGTTTCGGCGAGCACCTCTTCATTGCAGCCAAATTGTTTTCCCTGCGAGCATCCTTTTGAGGTCTGAGAACAAGAAAAAGTCGCTGGGGCCAGATATGGAGAATACGGTAGGTGGGGAAGCAATTCGAAGCCCAATTCATGAATTTTTGCCATCGTTCTCAATGACTTGTGGCACTGTGCGTTCTCTTGGTGGAACAACACTTTTTATACTCTCCATCATAGGATGGGCGTATATTAACTTTGTCATTCCGTTTGTAACACATCGAAATATTGCTCTAAGACCCCATAAAGTATATATATTCTGGGTCGTGGTGAAATTCTGAGTCGATCTGAGCATGTCCGTCCGTCTGTTGAAATCACAATAACTTCCGAACGAAGCAAGCTATCAACTTGAAACTTGGCACAAGTAGTTGTTATTGATGTAGGTCGGATGGTATTGTAAATGGGCCATATCAGTCCACTTTTACGTATAGCCCCCATATAAACGGACCCCCCAAATTTGGCTTGCGAGGCCTCTAAGAGAAATATTGCTCTAAGACCCCATAAAATATATATATTTATTTTATTTTTTATTTTTATTGTGTATTTTAATAACCTGCACAACAAGAATTAATTATTATAATTACAGTACAGGCATTTAGTGCCAAACAATAACATCCTTATGTTATTAATTTAAAATTATTAAATTAAAATAAAATAATTTGAACATAAACAAGTATATACGGCCGTAAGTTCGGCCAGGCCGAAGCTTATGTACCCTCCATCATGGATTGCCTAGAAACTTCATCTAAACACTGCCATCCACAATCGAATTACTTAAGTTGAGGTAACGCTTGCCGATGGCAAGGTATCTTAAAACCTCCTCTTCTAAATTGTATGTAAGTCCATACGTGGCATATATTAAATCAAAAAAGATCGATCCAATACGTATATAATTCAGTTTGACAAAGTAGACGTAAAATTTTGACAAAATTTTCTACAGAAATAAAAATTTAACAAAAAATTTCTATAGAAATGAACCGATATGGACCAATTTTTGTGTGATTGGACCAATTTTGGTATGGTTGTTAGCGACCATATACTAACACCACGTGCCTAATTTGAACCGGATTGGATAAATTGTGCTCCTCCAAGAGGCTCCGGGGGTCAAATCTGGAGAATATTTTATATGGGGCTATATATAATTAGGGACCGATATGGACCAATTCTGGCACGGTTGTTAAAGATCATATACTAACACCATGTTCCAAATTACAACCGGATTGGATGAAATTTGCTTCTCTTGGAGACTTCGCAAGCCAAATCTGGGGATCGGTTTATATGGGGGCTATATATAATTATGAACCGATGTGGACCAATTTTTGCATGGTTGTTAGAGACCACATACCAATATCATGTACCAAACTTCAGGCGGATCGGATGAAATTTGCTTCTATTTGAGGCTCCGCAACCTAAATCTGGGGATCGGTTTATATGGACGCCATATATAATTAAGGACCGATGTAGACCAATTTTTGCATGGTTGTTAGAGACCATATACCAACATCATGTACCAAATTTCAGCCAGATCGGATGAAATTTGCTTCTATTTTAGGCTCCGCAAGCCAAATCTGGAGATCGGTTTATATGGGGGCTATATATAATTATGGACCGATGTGGACAAATTTTTGCACGGTTGTTAGAGACCATATACCAACACCATATACCAAATTTCAGCCGGATCGGATGAAATATGCTTCTGTTAGAGGCTCCACGAGCCAAATCTGAGGGTCCCTTTATATGGGGGCTATACGTAAAAGTGGACCGATATGGCCCATTTTCAATACCATACGACCTACATCGATAACAACTACTTGTGCCAAGTTTCAAGTCGATAGCTTGTTTCGTTCGGAAGTTAGCGTGATTTCAACAGACGGACGGACGGACGGACATGCTTAGATCGACTCAGAATTTCACCACGACCCAGAATATATATACTTTATGGGGTCTTAGAGCAATATTTCGATGTGTTACAAACGGAATGACAAAGTTAATATACCCCCATCCTATGATGGACGGTATAAAAAACAGAAATGAACTTAACTACGGGTCGTGGTGAAATTCCGAGTCGATCTGAGCATGTCCGTCCGTCCGTCTGTTGAAATCACGCTAACTTCCGAACGAAGCAAGCTATCGACTTGAAACTTGGCACAAGTAGTTGTTATTGATGTAGGTCGGATGGTATTGCAAATGGGCCGTATCGGTCCACTTTTTCGTATTGCCCCCATATAAACGGACCCCCAAATTTGGCTTGCGAGGCCTCTAAGAGAAGCGGATGAATTTTGCTTCTCCAAAAGGCACAAGAGGTCAAATCTGGGATCGGTTTATATGGGAGCTATATATAATTATGGACTGATAGGAACCAGTTCCTGCATGGTTGTGTGATACCCTATACTAACATCACGTACCAAATTTCAACCGAATGTAAAGAATTTTGGTCTTCCAAGAGGCTCCGGAGGTCAAATCTGGTGATCGGTTTATATGGGGGATATATATAATTATGGACCTATATGGACCAATTTTTGCATGGTTGTTAGAGACCATATACTAACATCGTGTACCAAATTTCAGCCGGGTCGGATGAAAATTGTTTCTCTTAGAGGCTCAGCAAGCCAAATCGGGGGATCGGTTTATATGGGGGATATATATAATTATGGACCTATATGAAATTAAATTAAATTTACTTCTCTGAGAGACTCTGCAAGCCAAATCGGGGGATCGGTTTATATGGGAACTATATATAATTATGGACCGATATGGACCAATTTTTGCATGGTTGTTAGAGACCATATACTAACACAATGTACCAAATTTCAACTGGATCGGATGAATTTTGCTCTTCCAAGAGGCTCCGGAGGTCAAATCTGGGGATCGGTTTATATGGGGGCTATATATAATTATGGACCGATATGGACCAATTTTTGCATGGTTGTTAAAAACCGTATACTAAGACCATGTACTAAATTTCAACCAGATTGGATGAATTTTGCTCCTCCAAGAGGCTCCGGTGGTCAAATCTGGGGATCGGTTTATATGGGAGCTATATATAATTATGGACCGATATGGATCAATTTTTGCATGGTAGTTAGAGGCCGTATACTAACATCAGGTACCAAATTTCAACCGGATCGGATGAATTTTGCCCCTCCAAATATCTCCGGAGGTCAAATCTGGGGATCGGTTTATATGGGGGCTATATATAATTATGGACCGATATGGACCAATTTTTGCATGGTTGTTAGAGACCATATACTTACATCAGGTACCAAATTTTAATGAAAATTGTTTCTCTTAGAGGCTCAGCAAGCCAAATCGGGGGATCGGTTTATATGGGGGATATATATAATTATGGACCTATATGAAATTAAATTAAATTTACTTCTCTGAGAGACTCTGCAAGCCAATCGGGGGATCGGTTTATATGGGAACTATATATAATTATGGACCGATATGGACCAATTTTTGCATGGTTGTTAGAGACCATATACTAACACAATGTACCAAATTTCAACTGGATCGGATGAATTTTGCCCCTCCAAGAGGCTCCGGAGGTCAAATCTGGGGATCGGTTTATATGGGGGCTATATATAATTATGGACCGATATGGACCAATTTTTGCATGGTTGTTAGAGACCGTATACTAAGACCACGTACCAAATTTCAACCGGATCGGATGAATTTTGCTGCTCCGGGAGGCTCCCCAAGCCAAATTTGGGGATCGGTTTATATGGGGACTATACGTAAACGTGGTCCGATATGGCCCATTTTCAATACCATCCGACCTACATCAATAACAACTACTTGTGCCAAGTTTCAAGTCGATAGCTTGTTTCGTTCGGAAGTTAGCGTGATTTCCACAGACGGACGGACGGACGGACAGCCGGACAGACGGACAGACGGACGGACAGACGGACGGACGGACAGACGGACAGACGGACGGATGGACGGACATGCTTAGATCGACTCAGAATTTCACCACGACCCAGAATATATATACTTTATGGGGTCTTAGAGCAATATTTCGATGTGTTACAAACGGAATGACAAAGTTAATATACCCCCATTCTATGGTGGAGGGTATAAAAATAGGTGTGCCGAGTATCGGTCCATGTTGTACTATAGCCCCCATATAGACCGATCCCCCGATTTTAGTTTTTGGGATTCTAGAAACCGGGATTTCAATTTGCCTGAAATTGAAAATCTTTATGTTTTTAGGGCCATAAATACACTGGTAGAAAAAGTTTCGTTATATTAACGAAATGTGTCATTAAAAGTGAGCCAATGAAACAAATTCGTTAATACAACGAAAAATTTCGTTATTATTACGAATTTTCTGTTAATCAACGTAACATTTCGTACTATTAACGAATATTTTCATTGTATTAATGAAAATGTTTCGTTATATCAATGAAAATTTGTCGTTGGCTCAATTTTAATGAAATTTTCTTTGTGTGTAGGTGTATGCGAATATATTGTGTATTGGTACAGTTTTTTATCCTCCGATTTAGGTCTAAATTCTAGAACTATAATTAGATATGCTGAATGTTGTGCACACAAAGAAAATTTCATTAAAAGTTAGCCAACGAAAAATTTTCGTTGATAAAACGAAATATTTTCATTAATATAAACCTTATAAACCTGTCCTCCGATTTAGGGTCTAAATTCTAGAACTATAATTAGATATGCTGAATGTTGTGCACACAAAGAAAATTTCATTTAAAGTCAGCCAACGAAAAATTTTCGTTGATAAAACGAAACATTTTCATTAATACAATGAAAATATTCGTTTATAGCACGAAACTTTACGTTTATTTGCAGAAAATTCGTTATATTAACGAAAACATTCGTTGTATTAATGAATTTGTTTCATTGGCTGACTTTTAACGACACATTTCGTTAATGTAGCGAACCTTTTTCTATTAGTGTGTGTATCCGTCAACGTCGGCCGATCTCCCGAATTAACTCCTTGGATTTATAGAAACCATAGGTTTTATCCGATTTGCCTTAAATTTTAGATATACTGGTATTTTAGACCAACAAAAACGTGTATCGGATTTAGTTTTTATCGTGGCAACTTGGTGTAGCCTAAGATTTCATATCCTGAGGGTATAGAAGGCCCACTGATCATGAAAATTGCTTGGAACTGAGTGTAATATTTTATACTTCTCACAATCATCTAAATAATATATACACACACAAAGAAAATTTCATTAAAAGTTAGCCAACGAAAAATTTTCATTGATATAACGAAACATTTTCATTAATACAATGAAAATATTCGTTAATAGTACGAAACGTTACGTCGATTGGCAGAAAATTCGTTATATTAACGGAAAAAATTATTGTATTAACAAAATTGTTTCATTGGCTAACTTTTAACGATACATTTCGTTAATATAACGAACCTTTTTCTATTAGTGCACGGACGAAAATGACTGTTTTTCGTATGTATGGGTGTAAAAATTATAT
This sequence comes from Haematobia irritans, assembly GCF_050003625.1. Classification (NCBI taxonomy): domain Eukaryota; kingdom Metazoa; phylum Arthropoda; class Insecta; order Diptera; family Muscidae; genus Haematobia; species Haematobia irritans. The sequence continues at coordinate 91,535,059 of NC_134400.1, read as the reverse complement.
GTTTGGAACCCAAATTTTTAAACACAATATTTTTAAGTGCAAGCATATGATGTTCATAAACTAGCATAACATGTTTGGGACATATATGTTAATATGTTAGAACATATTATGTTTGGGACATAAAATGTTTGTAAATATAATATGCTTAGATGCAAACTTATATTAATTTAGAAATAGCCTATAAACATATATGTTTTTAGAGAGTATGCTGCAAGTAAAATAATGGAAGTAACTAATTGGCGCTTTAAAAATATATCCACACAAAGAAAATTTCATTAAAATTTTTTCTACCAGTGTATGCCCTAAGGTGAAACATAATATGTTTGAATAATACAAACAATATTTTGTTTGAACCAATCCTGAAAATATATATGCTTGAAGCAAACTGTGTTTGGATATATTTTACATAAGCGATTTTTTTTGAGGGTGTATATTTAAAATTTGAAATCAAGGCGTTATTTCATAATTATCTTGCACATTTACACGAGATGTTAATGATTCGTCTAAGACTCAAACAAAAATGGTTCTTAAAAGTCCAGAATCTGATCTAGTCTTCATAAGTAAAATTTTTAAGTTTATCTTCGGGAAGCGTATTGGTTGAACTGAAGTACACGCACAGAAAAAACATGTTTGGACATGGTTGCCGCATTCATTTAATGCTTATCTACACGGATGAAAAAGACTGTTTTTCATATGTTTGGCTATAAACATTATATGTTTGGAACACAAATTTTTAAACACAATATTTTTGAGTGCAAGCATATAATGTTCATAAACTAGCATAACATGTTTGGGACATATATGTTAATATGTTAGAACATATTAAGTTTGGGACATAAAATGTTTTTAAATATAATATGCTTGGATGCAAACATATATTAATTTAGAAATAGCCTATAAACATATATGTGTTTAGTAGCTTGGAGCGCTATTTGTTGCTTGTTGTTGTTTTTGCTTGTTATTACAAAATTAACATTTTATTTTCTCTTGGGCAATTGATCAGCTACACGCAAAAAAATAATTCTTTCCTCCCAAACGAAATTTTAGACAAATAAAGTTCGTTTCTCATTTGCTTTTCGCTGTAAGGAAGTGTATTTGGAAGAAAAGTATATACTTTCTGTGATAAACGTTTATTCTTTTCCAGGATGTAAAAACAATTTCATAAAGACTAGCTCAAAAAAAAAAAACATTATTTTCTTGCTAATTGCATTGTCCCTCACATCTTTCTCACATCAACGAGGATTTTTAGTTATTAACACCTTTTCCTGTAATACCAACAATGTAGAAGAAATTATACGATTTTATAAATTTTTAAAATTTGTTTTACCTTTCGCCTGGACGGAGAATCGAACCGCGGACCATGCACATTGTAAACCAACACACTAACCACTGAGCTATGTACCTGTTATGGTCATCAATAGATAAATATCCATATAAGTTATATTTATATAGTATAGCTTGCGGCGCCCACGAACCGAATAAACAAAGTTTATTTAACAGAAACAAACATTTAGTTTGGCACCGTGGAGCAGTGGTAGCTACGTCCGACTCTCATGCCAAGGGTCGTGGGTTCGATCCCTGCTTCGGCCAAAGTTTTTTTTTGCTTTTGTTTTTTTTTTACATATATTCCAGATATATTCGGAAGATTCCGAAAAAATGTTCAACATTACATTGTACTATATTAAATTTTGAACTGTAAAATGTGTCTTATTAAAGACCTAAAGTCAGAAAAGAACAGTGTTTGATATAAACGAAATGGACTGTGTTTCGTAACAAACGAATTTTTTTGGTGATAAAAGTTTAAAATTTTCGAAGCAATTCAAAAAACTCTAACAAAAGAAAAACGTTTCGGTACACGTTTTCCAAACGTTTTTTTTTCTTTGCGTGTACTTCTTTGATCCTTACAAACTGTGTGGTCCGCTGTTCGAATCCCCGTCCGGCAAAAGGTAAAATTAAAATAAAACAAGTATATACGGCCGTAAGTTCGGCCAGGCCGAAGCTTATGTACCCTCCATCATGGATTGCGTAGAGACTTCATCTAAACACTGCCATCCACAATCGAATTACTTAAGTTGCGGTAACGCTTGTCAATGGCAAGGTATCTTAAAACCTCCTAACACCATCTTCTAAATTGTATGTAAGTCCATACGTGGTAAATATTAAATCAAAACAGATCGATCCAATACGTATATAATTCAGTTTGACAAAGTAGACATAAAATTTTGACAAAATTTTCTACAGAAATAAAATTTTAACAAAATTTTCTATAGAAATAAAATTTTCACAAATTTTTCTATAGAAATAAAAATTTTGACAAAATTTTCTATAGAAAGAAAATTTTGACAAAAATTTATACAGAAATAAAATTTTAACAAAATTTTCTCTAGAAATAAACTTTTGACAAAATTTTCTATAGAAATAAAATCTTGGTAGATTATTTTTGGCTCGAGTGGCAACCATGATTATGAACCGAATAAAATTTGAACAAAATTTTCTATAGAAATAAAATTTTCACAAAATTTTCTATAGAAATAAAATTTTGATAACGATGAAAATTTTATTATGAACCGAATAAAATTTTAACAAAATTTTCTCTAGAAATAAAATTTTGACAAAATTTTCTATAGAAATAAAATTTTGGTAGATTATTTTTGGCTCTAGTGGCAACCATGATTATGAACCGATATGGACCAATTTTTGTGTGATTGGACTAATTTTGGTATGGTTGTTAGCGACCATATACTAACACCATGTTCCAAATTACAACCGGATTGGATGAAATTTGCTTCTCTCGGAGACTTCGCAAGCCAAATCTGGGGATCGGTTTATATGGGGGCTATATATAATTATGAACCGATGTGGACCAATTTTTGCATGGTTTTTAGAGACCATATACCAATATCATGTACCAATTTTCAGGCGGATCGGATGAAATTTGCTTCTCTTTGAGGCTCCGCAACCCAAATCTGGGGATCGGTTTATATGGGCGCTATATATAATTATGGACCGATGTGAACCAATTTTTGCACGGTTGTTAGAGACCATATACTAATAGCATGTACCAAATTTCTGCCGGATCGGATGCAATTTGCTCCTCTTTGAGGCTTCACAAGCCAAATCTGGGGATCGGTTTATATGGGGTCTATATATAATTATGGACCGATGTGGACCAATTTTTGCATGGTTGTTAGAGACCATATACCAACATCATGTACCAAATTTCAGCCGGATCGGATGAAATTTTCTTCTCTTTGAGGCTCCGCAAGCCAAATCTGGGGATCGGTTTATATGGGGGCTATATATAATTATTGACCGATGTGAACCAATTTTTGCATGATTGTTATAGACCATATACCAACACCATGTACCAAATTTCAGCAGGATCGGATGAAATTTGCTTCTCTTTTAGGCTCCGCAAGCCAAATCTGGAGATCGGTTTATATGGGGGCTATATATAATTATGGACCGATGTGAACCAATTTTTGCATGGTTGTTAGAGACCATATACCAACACCATATACCAAATTTCAGCCGGATCGGATGAAATATGCTTCTGTTAGAGGCTCCACAAGCCAAATCTGAGGGTCCCTTTATATGGGGGCTATACGTAAAAGTGGACCGATATGGCCCATTTTCAATACCATCCGACCTACATCGATAACAACTACTTGTGCAAAGTTTCAATTCGATAGCATGTTTCGTTCGGAAGTTAGCGTGATTTCAACAGACGGACGGACGGACGGACGGACGGACATGCTTAGATCGACTCAGAATTTCACCACGACCCAGAATATATATACTTTATGGGGTCAATATTTCGATGTGTTACAAACGGAATGACAAAGTTAATATACCCCCATCCTATGATGGAGGGTATAAAAATCATAAAATTGAATAATTTCTTCTACAATGTTTGTATTACAGAAAAAGGTGCTAAGAACTAAAAAATCTCGTGGAAGTGAGAAAGATGTGAGGGAATATACAATTAGGCAGAAACAAAATTTTGAGCATTCAGGTCGAAAACCTATGTTGTTAGCACCTATATTACCTGTTTATTTTCATAATTCATTATGATTGTAAATATATAAATAAATAAATAAAATTTTGAGCACAATATTGTTTGGGAGAATTTTTTTAAGCATATAATATTTTTGGGTGCAAAATGCTTCCAAACATATTATATGTTCACATAATAACATATTGTTTTTTGGAAGACAACATTATTGAATTTGGATGCAAAAATACAAAATGTTTGGAACTTAGACTACCCAAACATATATTGTTTAGACCAATATGCTTTCAAACATATTATATATTGGAAGAGATCAAACATATAAATGTTTGGGCAATACCCAAAAATGTATATGCTTGAAGCAAAATATGTTTGGGAGTATATGTTACAGAAGCGATTTTTTGTGAGGGTGTATAGTATGTAATTGTCGCGAAAACCATGTATTTTGTCTTTGTAAAAATAATTTTCGAGCGGAGAAAAATATATGTTGGCAATTAGCATATTTAAATAATAGAATTTGAGACCATTACATGGTCAGGAAAATCATGTACCTGCACGGATGAAAAAGACTGTTTTTCATATGTTTGGCTATAAACATTATATGTTTGGAACACAAATTTTTAAACACAATATTTTTGAGTGCAAGCATATAATGTTCATTAACTAGCATAACATGTTTGGGACATATATGTTAATATGTTAGAACTTATTATGTTTGGGACATAAAATGTTTGTAAATATAATATGCTTGGATGCAAACATATATTAATTTAGAAATAGCCTATAAACATATATGTGTTTAGTAGCTTGGAGCGCTATTTAACAGGGAGCGATATTGAATTAAGTTGGTGGTTGTTGCTTGTTATTACAAAATTAACATTTTATTTTTCCTTGGGCAATTGATCAGCTACTTCTTTGATCCTTACAAACTGTGTGGTCCGCTGTTCGAATCCCCGTCCGGCAAAAGGTAAAATTAAAATAAAAAATCATACAATTGAATAATTTCTTCTACAATGTTTGTATTATAGAAAAAGGTGCTAAGAACTAAAAAATCTCGTGGAAGTGAGAAAGATGTGGGGGAATATACAATTGGGCAGAAACAAAATTTTGAGCATTCAGGTCGAAAACCTATGTTGTTAGCACCTATATTACCTGTTTATTTTCATAATTCATTATGATTGTAAATATATAAATAAATAAATAAAATTTTGAGCACAATATAGTTTGGGAGAATTTTTTTTAAGCATATAATATTTTTGGGTGCAAAATGCTTCCAAACATATTATATGTTCACATAATAACATATTGTTTTTTGGAAGACAACATTATTGAATTTGGATGCAAAAATACAAAATGTTTGGAACTTAGACTACCCAAATATATATTGTTTAGACCAATATGCTTTCAAACATATTATATATTGGAAGAGATCAAACATATAAATGTTTGGGCAATACCCAAAAATGTATATGCTTGAAGCAAAATATGTTTGGGAGTATATGTTACAGAAGCGATTTTTTGTGAGCGTGTGACCATTCAGTTTTTTTTACTTTTTTGTAGGGAAAAAAAGATTTTTTAGGGGTTACGTATAGACAAGTCTAGAACCATTACATGGCTATAAAGACACTTTGTTTTCGTGACCATTACATTTTTATTTTTTTTTGCAGCGAAAAGAATTTTATAAAAACATTGAGGTACTCACGATTTTCGTTTTGCGCGTCGGTCGTGTGTTGATTGTTTCTTGGAATGGACGGATAATACGGCTTTACTGTGTTTTGTGTTAATTTATTTATTCAGAAGTGGCACGTGGTTTTATGTGAACACAAAAAAAGGAAAGTGTAATTGAAAAAATGTACCTGTTTTTATACCCTTCACCACTACTGTGGTACAGGGTATAATAAGTTTGTGCATTTGTATGTAACGCCAAGAAGGAAAAGTCTGAGACCCATCGTTTAGTATACCGATCGTCTTAGAATTAAATTCTGAGTCGATTTAACGATGTCCGTCTGTCTGTCTGTCCGTCTGTCTGTCTGTCTGTTGATGTATTTTTGTGTGCAAAGTACAGCTCGCAGTTTTAGTACGATTGTCCTAAAATTTGGTATAGGGTCCTGTTTCGGCTCAAAGACGATCCCTATTGATTTTGGAAAAAATCGGTTCAGATTTAGATATAGCTGCCATATATATTTTTCACCGATCTGGTCATAATTGGCGTGTATATCAACCGATCTTCCTAAAATTCCGCACATCCGAATATTTTATGTGTCCCGAAAAACTTGCAAAATATCAGCCAAATCGGTTCAGATTTAGATATAGCTCCCATATATAGCTTTCGCCCGATTTACACTCATTTGCCCACAGAGGCCAATTTTTTGCTCCGATTTAGTTGACATTTTGCACAGGGAGTAGTATTAGCATTGTAGCTATGCGTGTCAAATTTGGTTGAAATCGGTTCAGATTTGGATATAGCTCCCGTATATATGTTTTTCTGATTTCGACAAAAATGGTCAAAATACCAGCATTTTCCATGTTAAATCGCCACTGCTTAGTCGAAAAGTTGTAAAAATTACTCTAATTTTCCTAAACTTCTAGTACATATATATCGAGAGATAAATCATAAATAAACTTTTGCGAAGTTTCCTTAAAATTGCTTCAGATTTAAATGTTTCCCATATTTTTATACCCTTCACCACTACTGTGGTACAGGGTATAATAAGTTTGTGCATTTGTATGTAACGCCAAGAAATAATTGTCATAGACCCATCTTTTAGTATACCGATCGGCTTAGAATTAAATTCTGAGTCGATTTAGCGATGTCCGTCTGTCTGTCTGTCCGTCCGTCTGTCTGTATATGTAATTTTGTGCACAAAGTACAGGTCGCAGTTTAAGTCCGATCTTCCTCAAATTTGACATAACGCCTTTCTTCGGGTAGAAGACAATCGCTATTGATTTTGGAAAAAATCGGTTCAGATTTAGATATAGCTGCCATATATAGTTATCACCGATTTGATCATAATTCACGTATTTATGAACCGACGTTCTTCACATTTTGTACATCTGAATGTTTTGTCAGTCCCGTAAAAACTACCAAATATCAGCTAAATCGGTTCAGATTTATATATAGCTCCCATATATATCTTTCGTCCGATTTTGACTTATATGGCTTCAAAAGCGAGAGTTTTGCCCTGATTTGCTTCAAATTTTGCACAACGAGTACGTTTAATAGTATCGTTAATTGTGCCAAATTTAGTTGAAATCGGTTCAGATTTAGATATAGCTCCCTTATATATTATTCGCCCGATTTGGACTAATATGCCCACAGAGGCAAAAGTGTTACGTGAAATTTTGCAGAGGGAGTAGAATTGAACTTGAAACTTTGTACAGGCAGAATTAAGGTTCTGCATATGCGTGTTTATTTTGGTTGAAATCGGTTCAGATTTTGATATAGCTCCCATATATATCTTTCGCCCGATTTTCCGTCATATGACCACAGAGGTCAAAGTTGTTATCCGATTTACGTGAAATTTTGCACAGAGAGTAGATTCAACATGGTAACTATGCATGTGAAATTTGATTGCAATCGGTTCAGATTTCGATATAGATTCCATATATATGTTTTTCCTATTTAGGCAAAACTGGCCGAAATACCTACATTTTCCTTGTCAAATCGCCACTGCTAAGTCGAAAACTTATCAAAATGACTCAAATTTTCCTATTACTCTATTACACATCTATCGACCGATAAATCATAAATACACTTTTGCGAAGTTGCCTCGAAATTGGTTCATATTTAAATGTTTCCTATATTTTTTTACTAACATTGTGTTCCACCTCAGCGCATTAGCCGACTTAAATGTAAAATCTATAAGTATTGCAGAACTCTGTACAGATCTGCTCAGATATACAGAATATATGTGTATCGATTCATATAGCATCCAACACATTGGGCGGATTTGATATGGTATCGAAAATGTGGACTTACAAATTGGTGAAGGGTATAATATAGTCGGCCCCGCCCGACTTTAGACTTTCCTTACTTGTTTGTTCTGTATTTTGCTTATATATATTATGTAATTTATTTGTATTTGCAGTTGCATGATGCCAGCGTTGGTACATTTGATGGGCACTAAGTAAATATGGAATGATTACTTATTGTTGAAGTTGAAGTGTAAGAATATGTGATGTTTGCTTGCACGACATTATAAATACAAATAAACAATGAATTAGTTTATAAATAAATAAAAACAAATAAATAAAGTTAATTTTGTGTTTTCTTTTCTCAAGTGGCGTCCTCTTTTCGACGACGAAAAAAGTTTTTTCATAAAGATCAAAACATTTTAGGTTGTGACCATGTTCTTTTAACTGGAAGAAAAACATTTTTGACGAATACCGTAACATTTTAGATCGTAGTCATTGTCTTTTAATTCAAACAAAATTCTTTTTATCAATATAATAACATTTTAAATGAGGACAATTATATTTTTCTTAGAACTATGTTCACTGAACCAACATGGTTGCCCGTGAAAATATTGAATGGTAGCCGCAAAAATAGCTCCTATCATATTATATTGCTCCTCGAATATTATCGTGACAATAATGTTTCTTCTTTGAGTGTGCAACAATAGAGAGGGGCACCTCCTCATTGCCCGATTTATACCCTCCATCATAGGATTTATACCCTTCACCCCATAACGTATATATATATTCTGGGTCGTGGTGAAATTCTGAGTCGATCTAGCTATGCCCGTCCGTCCGTCTGTGGAAATCACGATAACTTCCGAACGAAACAAGCTATCGACTTGAAACTTCGCACAAGTAGTTGCTATTGATGTAGGTCTGATGGTATTACAAATGGGCCATATCGGACGTATACGTATAGCACCCATATAATCCGACCCTTAGATTTGGCTTACGGATGCTCTAGGAGGAGCAAATTTCATCAGATCTGGTTGAAACTTGGTACGTAATGTCAGTATGTGACCTCTAACACCCATGCAAAAACTAGTTCATATCGGTCTATATTTTATATATAGGCCCCATATAAACCGATCCCAGATTTTGTTTGCGGATCCTCTTGAAGGAACAAATTTCATCCGATCCGATTAAAATTTGGTACGTGGTGTTAGTATATGGTCTCTAACAACCATGCTAGTCATAGGCCCATAATTATATATAGCCCCCATATAAACCGATCCCCAGATTTGACCTCCGGAGTCCTTTGGAGGAGCAAATTTTGTCCGATTCTTTTAAAATTGTGTACCTTATATTAGTATATGTTCTCTAACAACCATTCACAAAGTGGTCCCTATCGTTCCATAATTATTTATAGCCCCCATATAAACCGATCCCCAAATTTGGCTTGGGAGCCTCTTGGAGGAGCAAATTTCGGTTGAAATTTTCTATGTTGTGTAAGTATATGGGCATTAACAACCGTGTAAAAATGTATTCATATCGGTCCACAATTATACATAGCCCCCATAAAAACCGACCCATTGATTTGGCTTGCAGATGCTCTAGGAGGAGTAAATTTAATCAGATCTGGTTGAAATTGGGTACGTGGTGTTAGTATATGACCTCCAACACCTATGCAAAAATTGGTCCATATCGGTCCATAATTATATATAGCCCCCATATAAACCGATCCCCAGAGATTGTTTGCGGATCCTCTTGGAGGAGCAAATTTCATCCGATTTTGTACGTGGTGTTATGGTCTCTAATATTCGTGCTAAAATTAGTTCATATAGGTCCATAATTATATATAAAGGGTGATTCTTTTGAGGTTAGGATTTTCATGCATTAGTATTTGACAGATCACGTGGGATTTCAGACATGGTGTCAAAGAGAAAGATGCTCAGTATGCTTTGACATTTCATCATGAATAGCCGAACGATCTGCCACATCGTCGAATTTTCAGTGAATGGGCCCTAGAAAAGTTGGCAGAAAATCCGCTTTTTTATCGACAAATTTTGTTCAGCGATGAGGCTCATTTCTGGTTGAATGGCTACGTAAATAAGCAAAATTGCCGCATTTGGAGTGAAGAGCAACCAGAAGCCGTTCAAGAACTGCCCATGCATCCCGAAAAATGCACTGTTTGGTGTGGTTTGTACGCTGGTGGAATCATTGGACCGTATTTTTTCAAAGATGCTGTTGGACGCAACGTTACGGTGAATGGCGATCGCTATCGTTCGATGCTAACAAACTTTTTGTTGCCAAAAATGGAAGAACTGAACTTGGTTGACATGTGGTTTCAACAAGATGGCGCTACATGCCACACAGCTCGCGATTCTATGGCCATTTTGAGGGAAAACTTCGGAGAACAATTCATCTCAAGAAATGGACCGGTAAGTTGGCCACCAAGATCATGCGATTTGACGCCTTTAGACTATTTTTTTGTGGGGCTACGTCAAGTCTAAAGTCTACAGAAATAAGCCAGCAACTATTCCAGCTTTGGAAGACAACATTTCCGAAGAAATTCGGGCTATTCCGGCCGAAATGCTCGAAAAAGTTGCCCAAAATTGGACTTTCCGAATGGACCACCTAAGACGCAGCCGCGGTCAACATTTAAATGAAATTATCTTCAAAAAGTAAATGTCATGGACCAATCTAACGTTTCAAATAAAGAACCGATGAGATTTTGCAAATTTTATGCGTTTTTTTAAAATAAAAAGTTATCAAGCTCTTAACAAATCACCCTTTATATATATAGCCACATATAAATCGATCTCCAAATTTGACCTCGGGAGCCTCTTGGAGGAGCAAAATTCACCCGATTCGATTGAAATTTGGTACGTGGTGTTAGTATATAGTCTCTAATACTCATGCAAAAATTGATCCATAATTATGTATAGCCATATAAAACGATCCCCAGATTTGACCTCCTGAGCCTCTGGGAGAACCAAAATTCATACGATCAGGTTGATATTTGGTACGTCGTGTCCGTATATGGTCTCTAATAACCATGCAAAAATTTATCTATATCGATTCATAATTATATAACCCCATATAAACCGATCTCCATATTTCAACTCCGGAGCCTCTTGGAGGAGCAACTTTCATCCGATCCGGTTGAAATTTGGTACTTGGTGTAAGTATGTAGCTTCTAACAACCATGCTAAACTTGGTCCATATCGGCCTATAGTTATATATGGACCCCAGATAAACCGATCCTCAGTCATACAAAAAATGATCCATACGGTTTCATAATTGTATATAGCCCCCCACATAATGCGACCCCCATATTTCAATTCTAGCTCTCTAATTACCGCGCAAAAGTTCATATCGGTTCGTAATTATTTGTAGACTTCCCTATATATATACCGGTCAAGAACTGGATTATATACGGATTCATCTGCCATTTTTCGACTAATACATACCACGTATGTAACAACTTACAATTTAGAAGATGATGTTAAGAAGTTTTAAGATACCTTGTAAGTAATTCGATTGTTGATGACAGCTTTAGTAGAAGATTCTACGCAATCCATGGTGGAGGGTACGTAAGATTCGGTCTGGCCGAACTTACGGTCATATATATTTGTTTTGTTTGTTTGTTTTTAAATTGGAGGTTTTCCGATTTTCTTGAAAAGTGTAGGGAAGGTAGAAGAAGGTCCCTGTATGGGAACTAAGTGCCTAATTTTTTGATATTTGCACGGGAGGGGAAGATCCTTCTTGCCAAAATATTCTAAATAAAAACTTTAATTTACATTTATTGACAGACAACCATTAGCGTAGCTAGACAATTTTCCTAGGGGGGGGGGGCTACAGCCCCCTAGCTGAAAATTTATAGAATCAACTTATAGGTTCAATTAATGTTTTATTTCATAAAAATGAGTAACAATATATACATCAAAATAACTCGACAATTAATTTATAATAAAGCAACTAAAAGTAGTTCCACACTTTTCCCAGTAAAAAATTGGGAGTTGTTCTAAAGGCACAACTTTAAAAGCACTTCCAAAAATGTCCTCACAAAGAAGTTAATTATTTTAACTACACAGGAAGTTTTATTACTTCATTTTTTTCATATTTTAATGCGTAATTTTTTGTTTTCTTTTAAAAAAAAAAAGTAAGAATAAATAAAATGGTACAAATTATTCAAATTTTGCCACAAAAATGCTAAATTCATTATAGCAATTTTTATAGAATTTTTGAAAATATTCGAGGGAAAACGTTTCAAACAAGCGTTAGAATGCATTAAAAATCATAAAAAAATATAAAAATTAATTATTTGGGAAAATATAACAAAATTTTTTAATTCAAAACACTGAATTCGGATCACACCTTAAGAAGTGATGCAAATTCCTTGCAACGGCTGTTGAAACGGTGGACATTCGTTCTATGAAAATTTCATATTACATTCATCGCTTCTCCGTCAATTTTGCACCACTTCCGGACCCAAAAAGAACATTTTCACTTCTTTTTTGGCTACGCTTTTTTGCAGCATTATTAAGATATTAATTTATGAAAGAATAGTCGTAAATAGGTTTTCAAATTCTGGGGGGGGCTAAAATTTTTCTGGGGGGTCTAAGCCCCCTCCCCAGAGGCCTTCCTACGCTTATGCAGACAACATAGGTAAATGAAGCACCCGACATTTTAAAATATTTCATTTCTCTCATTTATTTGACAGGAACCAAAGAGTGTTATGATGCAGTTGAAATAGTATACTACCCCTAGGTTCCACACTGGAAAAAAGCCTGACCCTTTAAAGAATGGTTTTACGAACCCTCCATGTTTGGTCGTGTTTGGATAGTCTATATATAAAATCCGAGAATTATTTTGTATGTTCCGGGCAAGCTCGGAAACAGTTCAATCATTTTAAATAAATGTACAGCATTTGTCGATATCTGGTCAGAGATGTGGACTTCACCGTTGCTCGAATTTTTGTAACTTAAGTTCTCCGATTTGCTTGAAATATTCAGGGTCTCTTTGAATATGGCCGATTCAAAATTTCTTCCTTGGTCTGAGTTTATCTCGGTCGGCACACCGTAGCGACATATCTAGTTCTTGTCGACTACATCTACAATCGTCTTCGCCTCTTGGTTAGGGATGGCATAAACTTCTGGCCACTTGCTGAAGTAGTCCATGACCACAAGGACATATCGATTTCCAGAACCACTTACTGGGAAAGGCCCTGCAACGTCCATTGCTATTCTTTCAAAAGGCGCTTCTGGCCTATACTCTTGCATTAGACCTCTACTTTTTCGTCTTGGCCCTTTCGCGTTTATGCACTTCTCACAATTTGCCACCCATTCAGCAATTGATTTCTGGCATCTAACCCAGAAGAATCGTTGCTTCACTTTCTCGTCTGTTTTGGTTATTCCTAAGCGACCTCTACTAGGTCCATTGTGGAACTGCGTCAAAACATCCTTTACCTTGGGATCTGGCACGATTATAAAGTTGCGGCTATTCTTGCCATCTTCACTTTCACACTTACGTTGTAGGATTCCGTTGACCAGACATAGACTGTCCCATTGAGCCCAGTATGATTTCATAAATGGGCTTTCGGCTGCGATGCCTTTCTTACTGGGTTTCTTATCTTCTTCCTTCGCCGAAATAATTTTGCTCAAAATGAGATCTTTACGCTGTTCTGCTGGCCAGTCCACTCCAGATTCGACGTGCAACAGCCTGATATCCACGATTTCTTCCTTATGCTCAGCTTTCGAGCAGTGTTTGCACTCGACATTACAAGGTCGACGTGACAAGGCGTCCGCGTTGCCGTGTTTGCCACCTTTTCTATGCTCGATACTGAAATCATAGCTTTGGAGTCTTTCTACCCAACGTGCCAGCTGAGCTTCCGGATTCTTGAATTGAAGCAACCATCGTAGAGCTGAATGGTCAGTTCTTAGCAAGAAATTCTGTCCATACAAGTATTTGTGGTAATGCTTTACGCTTTCTATGACAGCAAACAGCTCTCTTCTTGTTACGCAATAGTTCTTTTCGGGCTTGGATAACGTTCGGCTAAAATATCCGATGACCTTTTCTTTACCGTCAATCTGTTGAGGTAGTACACCACCAATTCCGTACGCACTAGCATCTGTATCCAAAACAAATTTTTCGTCAGGAATTGGATACGCCAGAACAGGAGTTGAACATAAAAGTTCTTTTAGATGATGAAATGGCTGTTCCTGTTCTTCACTCCACTGGAACTTCGTACCTTTTTGCGTTAATTTATGGAGGCTTGCGGCGATGCTGGCGAAGTTTGGTACGAAACGCCTGTAGTATGTGCATAAACCAAGGAAGCTGCCCAGCACGTGGAGATTCCGTGGACGTGGCCAATCTTTTACTGCTTGAATTTTGTCTTCATCGGTGGATATGCCCTCTGCTGTAACATGATGACCCAGGTACTTCTCGCTGGAAAAGCGAGCACTTCTTAGCGTTAAGTCGTAGACCAGCGGCTGACAGTCGCTGAATAACATCCTTCAAGTTTTTAAGGTGCTCGTCAAATGTCTTGCCCATAACTATGATATCGTCTAGGTATATCAAGCAGGACTTCCAATGCAACCCCTTTAGTACCCGCTCCATCAATCGCTCGAACGTAGCCGGAGCATTGCAGAGCCCGAATGGCATTACATTGAACTGCCAAAGACCGCCATTAACGCCAAAAGCTGTCTTTTCTTTGTCTTTCTCGGCGATCTCTACTTGCCAGTATCCACTCATGTTGTTCCGGCTAATGTGTCCAACGTATCATCAATGCGTGGAAGTGGATAACTGTCTTTCTTGGTGACATCATTTAACTTTCTGTAGTCCACGCAAAATCGGGTGCATCCATCTTTCTTTTTGACTAGCACCAAGGACTTGATGATGGCTCGATCACACCACTTTCCGCCATTTCCTTTACGAGCTTATGTACCTCATCTCGTTTTGCCAGTGGAACACTTCGTGGGGCCTGTTTTATTGGTCTTTGCTCTGTAGTATTTATTTCATGCTTCACAACAGATGTTCTCCCATGATTTCTCTTCTCAAAAGCAAAGGCAGAAGCGTTTTTCGATAACAATTGATTGGCCTTATTTTTCTCGGTCGGTGATAGATGACGTGTCCAAGCTTCGACAAATCCTTCAAGATGTTTCTTCGCTGTGCCATGTGCCTTCGATGAGTTGCTTTCCAAATTGACTATTGCCTCGGCTGGTGTACATTTGCCAAAGTCAGAAAATTTTACAATATGCTCTTGATTGTCGGACAAGTTCAAAACACGAACTGGTATTAGTCTCTCTTTATTCGCTGTTACCAGGGCATTTGCTATCAAGATGTTGTTGTTTTTGTTTTCTGCTGGTTCAACAACCCACAATTGGCCGACTTCACAATCTCCATTCATAGAAACCCATATAATTGCTTCGGCATTAGGTGGTATAGATTCTGACTGGCTCGTTGTCAAATGTCTGACAGGTGTATTCTCGTCGTATCCCACGTTTATCGTTATTTCGGCATCGCACCATGTCATTACACGACGCTTCATATCCAGATTGAGACCAAAAGCAATCATGAAATCCGCTCCAATTATAACTTCGTCTACTATATCGACCACAATGAAATCATAAGTAACGGATTTGTTTGCAATAGTTAATTTTACGGCGACCTTTCCATATACGGTTGCGGGTTCCCCTGTAGCCGTGCGTAGCTTGACTCCAATCAGTGGTGTAACTTTTCCTTTTACTAAATCGGATCTAATGATAGACTTTGATGCACCAGTATCCAACGTCAAAGTACGCTTGTCGCCATTAATAACACCCGCAATAGTTAAATTGTTACTTTTTCTGTTGAACTATTGCTATGGAGATGGTGGGGCTATCGTCTGTGGGAGCCAGCTCTTGCCCCGCTGAACTAGCTCGATTTAGTTTAAAGGTGACTCACTTGACTGTGGGGTCACCTTCTTATGGCTATTGTTTAATGGAGATGGTGATGTGGATCTTGACCGTTTGCGTCGTGCTTTGCATTCTCGAGCTAGATGTCCCGGCTTATCACAGTTATAGCATTTGATTCGGGATTTAGTTGCATCCTGTTTCAATTCTTGCATTACCTGCTTCATTGCCTCTTTCATCGACTCAATAACGGACTTTGATTCGTCACACTCTGCCTTTTGTGACGCATATGTTGCACAGTTTATATCTGGGTCTCGAATTCCATTGACGAAGGTTTCAATCTTGATGCGGTCCACAAGAGGATGACTCTCACCTGGGTATGTCAAAAGCACTAGCCGCTCAACTTCTGTTGCGAAATCTTGTAGGGTTTCATTCGATTTCTGGATTCTTCCTCTCAATTCCATTCTGAAGATGTCCTGCTTGTACTCTCCATCATACTTGCGTTGAAGTGCCGCTATTACTTCATTATAGTTATTTCTAGAAGCAGCGGGAATGCTTTGTATCACATCAGCAGCATTGCCCTTTAATGCCAATAGAAGTTCAATTGCTTTATCATCGTCATTCCACAAATTTCTACAAGCAACCATTTCGAGTTGGAATTTGAAGACATCAAATGACGTTGAGCCATCGAAAACAGGAGTTTTGATTTTTGAGCCCACGATTACGCGCACTGGACCACCTTTAATTTCCAGCTCTGACATTTTTTTCTCGATGTGCAGAAACTTCTCATCATGAACCATAATTTTCTCATCCACGGAAAGAACTTTCTTATCCAATTCCACAATTTGATTTTCTATATGCTCCACACGTTTCTCCATGCCTTCAGAAATTTGTTGTAGTTTTTCGTTGAGAATTCTAGAATTTTAGTCGAATTTTTCTTCCAATTTTCTAGAACTTGCTTCCATTTTTCTAGAATTTGCTTCCATTTGTAGGGCATTTTCTTTCAGCAATTTTCTAGAATTTTCTTCCATTTTTCTAGAATTTTCTTCCATTTTTCTAGAATTTTCTTCCATTTTTCTAGAATTCTCATCCATGATTTTTCTAGAGTTTTCTTCCATCATTTTGCTCAAAACATTAAGCATTGATGTGTAATCCACAACACTCGAAGCCACAGACGGAGTTTCTACACTGCTGGTATTGACGAGTATTGATTCATCAATCTCTTCCTTAAAATCAAACTCATGCGTCGCAATGTCCATATTACGCCGTTCAAACTCTTCCAGGAGATGCTTTTGAAGCTGGGCCTTATTGCCTGTTGTCGGCAGGTTAAGTCTTCCACACGAAGCTCATTAAACTTCATTGTAGATTTTTTTCCGTTATTTCACTTCCAACACCACTTGTTACATTTTTATATTGAGGCGTATTTAATTACCCGATAATTAAAACACAGTTCTTTTCTATTAACGACAATGTACAATTTATTTGTTTAACTGATTGGTTTCACTTCTTTGCTCTACGATGTGTACTGTATAGCTTACGGCTGACTTGACTGCTCTCTCCGCTAGGGGTTTATATACCGAGATATGACGATTTCGAATGTTCTCGCTAATTGGCCTACAACCATCGAGATTAAGCTACTACCTTGCAGATGTCGCACGGGCGACATTGCACATATTTATCGACTTATGTCCATTGTCTCGGCTATATAGAACTTTCTAAGGGGCGTTATTGTACAGGTGATATGGCACACATACTTTTAGGCTTATTCTTATCTTGGCTAGTGTATTCTACCATCTGTGCGGGCTAAGGGATTATGGTCATATTACCGATAATTATAACAGTAAAACAAAAGGCGTTACTTTTACAATGAACGATTGGAAAACTAAGAACACAAAAGATGTTTAGGAAAGTACTAGAAACTAAAGAAATGACTCTAACAAGTTATGACGTAATTTTATCGTTACAATTTGAAATTTAAATTATCGGAAACTAATTTAAATAAACTTAAATCTAGAAATATCAAATTCGTAACAGTATGAAATAAAACTGTGGTTTAACTTATGAATTAAGCTCCTAAATTTATGTTTAGTTTAGTAACTATAGCTCTTTTATTATACTGTTTTGTCTGATTTTTAGTCGATTTACTACTAAAACAACGCTGCAAAAACGCGTCGCCAAACAAGGAATAAAAATGTTCTTTTTTGGTCCGGAAGTGGTGCAAAATTGGCGCAGAAGAGATGAATTTAACATGGGCATGTCATAGGACGGATGTCCGCCATTTCAACAGCCGTTGAACTGAATTTGCATCACTTCTTAAGGAGTGATCCGAATATCCAAATAAACATTTTTATACCCTAAAACACATAGTGGTCAGGGTATAATAACTTTGATCTGCCAAAAAATGTGCCTACCACAAATATTGATTTTAGACCCCATAAAATATATACCGATCGACTCAGAATCACCTCCTGAGCCGATCTAGCGCTTGGTGACCGTCCGTCCGTCCATGTATTTGTTGTTCGCAGGCTTCCGGTCGTAATTATTAACGTATATATATATATATATATATATATATATATATATATATATATATATATATATATATATATATATATATATATATATATATATATATATATATATATATATATATATATATATATATATATATATATATATATATATATATATATATATATATATATATATATATATATATATATATATATATATATATATATATATATATATATATATATATATATATATATATATAAATTTAAAAAAAATTGTCCAAATCGGTTCATATTTAAATATTTGTATATGGGAAAATGAACTTTATATAGTTCCTAACAAATATGAAGATGTTAAGATGTTGGTATATATAGCGGTCAAGGGTATAATATAGTCGGTCCCGTCCGACTTTAGGCTTTCCTTACTTGTTTTCCTGTGTATATTTGATGATAGATAACCTCCCAAGCAGATCGGTTCAAATGGTATGTTTCCCGAAGTTAAATTTAAAGTTTCCGGGACTCAGATACTGACTTTATAACAGGACTTTTTTTTTTTTTTTTTTTTTTAATGTAGAGAATTTTTATATATCGCGTCTAAGCATACAAGAAAATCCGATGAAAAACGACTATCATTTTGCGCCTAGGGTATATCGATTGTCTCAAGACGGCGCTTCGCTTCGTCGAAATGGATCAGAATAACGCACGTCCACATTCGTTCGGGGATCATAATTCGGGCCAGTGGTAAATCTAAGCTGATTCTTAAATTTTATGTTACTTCGAAATTCGTTGCAAAAACTATGTCTACCTTTGCGACTGACAGAAAAGCTTCTTTATACGAAGAAGGAGAAGACGTTCAAAATTATAAAACGAGATATGCAAATAATACCATCTATTAAGCAACCATTGGTTTTATATATATCTAAATTATCTGGAATGCGCCATCTTTTGTCGAATAGCACATACTTATATTGTAGCGCCAGTGTATACGAAATTACAAGAGACCGAAACTGTGAAGTGAAACTGCGTTAGTAGGTGGCAGTCATGAGGAAAGACAAAATAAAATTTTCTAATGTCAAGGAATTGGAAATTACAACTGCCGATGCTTCTATAATCAATTTAGAAGCATCCGATTTTTTCGGAGGTTTTTATAGCTGTCACGATATTTTTATTCTAACAACATTTTAAATTAAATTTATATAATTATGGTTTGAAATTGTATACGGTTTGGCAATTGCACCATAACTGAACTTCTAACTGAAAGTCAATACCAAATTCTATGGATTTTATATACCCACTAAAAAATATTAATAAAATTGCAAGCACCTAAATTATAGTGTCCATACGGTACAGATTTACTCGACTTCTCCCACGTTTCCTGTAAATTTAAAGTAAATCAGAGAAGTTTGATTTTGCTCAATTGCTTTCAAAAACGGACGTGTTTTCCACAATCAAATTAGTGGGAATCTGGAGATTTTTCTTGAATTTTCTAAATGTCGGGCAACTCCACTCTCTGGCCAAATACCGAAAAATTAAGTAGCGGATCGTTGTCTCGACACCACTTTTAACCTTCTCTCATAATTTCAAGCAAATTTTAGGAAAAGACAAAACCTACAAAAATGTTTCTTACATCTGACATCACTGTATAGTTAAAGACGCTTTATTTACATTCATGAGAGCCACCTACTGGCCAGTAGCACATACGAGTATGTCTGTGACAGATAGCAAATAACAAAACCGTTAAACACAGGGCGCTTCGTCGGCAGAGATATAACATAATAAAGGTAATGTTTGGGATCGCACACAAGAAATGAATTGTTTTTTTAAAGCTGTAGGAAATTAAAACAATTAAAAAACATAAATTTCAGAAAAATTCATGAAATCTTCAGTTGAATCGATAATGTTTGAAGACTTTTTCATGCAAATGTTGACAGCGACTGTGCCTCAAATGGTCCATCCGCTTAGTATTTTTAGTATTTATTAATTGTATAATTTCACATACAACAAGATTTTAATTCTTATAACTACTGCTTTTGATTTACAAAGTTAGGTATTGATAATGTCTCGATTATTAAATGATGACTATAGTAACACAAAATTAGTCCAATTTTGGCACACTCTTTGCACCATTTCGGCCGGAATCTTTCAATGTTTTTGTTGTCCAGTGTGCCAATTGTCTGTATAGACATTAGATTTAACATAGCCCCACAAAAATTAGTCTAAAAACTTTTATTCACACGATCTGGGCGGCCATGTGACCATTCCCGACTGTGAAATAAAATGTTCACCGAACTTCCCCCTACCTAACTCCATTGTTACGCGTGCTGGGTAGCATATGGCACCGTATGGCTTACGAAGCAAAATATTTGTTCACGCACGATACGTGTGGTAGCCAATTACACTCACGCACATTCACGGAAAGAAAACCACGCTCACGCAAAATTCACGAGACTCAAAGGAGTGAGGGAAGGTAACAAAATTCAAAAGTAAAGGGTGGTTAAATTGTAAGGGCCAATGTTGAATGTGAACCACACCTAAACGTCTAGTTTTTTCCGAATTTTATTTGACATTGGCAGAATGGTTCCAAGAAATGGCAACAGTGGATGATCAATTTTCGAAGAAAATCATCTTCAGTGATGAGGCACATTTTCACCTCAGTGGATTCGTCAATAAACAGAATTGCCGCATTTGGGCGAATGAGAATCCAAGAGTGCTTGTTTGGTGCGGTTTATGGGCTGGCGGCATCATCGGGCCGTATTTTTTCCAAAATAAGGCCGGTCAGGCAGTTACTGTGAATGGTGTTCGCTATCGTGAGATGATAACGAACTTTTTATGGCCCGAATTGGAAGATATGGATGTGGACGATATGTGGTTTCAGCAGGACGGTGCCACTTGCCACACAGCTAACGAAAAAATGGCTCTTTTGCGCAACAAATTCAATGGCCGTGTTATCTCACGTAATGGCGATGTCAATTGGCCGTCAAGATCATGTGATTTGATACCGTTGGACTTTTTTCTTTGGGGTTATTTGAAAGAAAAGGTATACGTCGATAAGCCAGCAACAATTCAAGAGCTAAAGGATGAGATAATTCGGCACATTAACGGCATAGAACCTCCATTATGACTCAGCGTCATCGAAAATTGGGACCATCGGATGAAGGTGTGCCACCGAGGTGGCGGCGCCCATTTGGCCGATATTTTGTTCCATACATAATTGAGTAATACCAATATATCATAATAAAATAAAATTACAATAATTTCCTAAATAGTTTGTGTTTTATTCAAAATCAACATCGGCCCTTGAAATTTTAACCACCCTAGAATGTGCTTCGAGAGCTAAATTAATTTCAGTTAACATACGGGTAAGAATTAAATCTTGATTTTTTTCGTGAGTGTCATTTTGCAGAAATTTTATTCACGCACATTCACAAACCGATTTTATTACCCACGCACGACATATTTCTTTTAGTCCAATTCACAAGGGTTGAATTGGAGTTTGTTCACGCGTAAATACTTCTCCTAAAAATATGCAACACTATACTTTTCTTTGGAATATCGATACTAGCTAATATATTTCTTTAGAAAACTTTTTTTGATTATAATGTCAGAAGCTTTTAAAATCGTCCGACCCGCAATGAACCGAAATCGCCAAGTATTATGAAGTCTGTAGCAACAATTGGCCATAACAAAGGCAGTCTCGTATTTGAACTGAAGTGAACAACTACGGGTAAAAGGTGTGAGTGTGTGTAATGGATTAATAACATAAGAGTGTTTATACAAATGAGAGATTTTCTATTTAGAGTTTTGGTGGTACTCAGATCGAATGATGATTATGTTGCACATGCAGTAGTCAAATAATGCAATGAAAACAGAGAGTAAAGAGTGCATCGAGTATTTAGTATAAGTGCAAAAGCAATATCTTTTGGCATATAAAAGCAAATAAAATAATAATCGCAGTATTTTTTTTTTGAAAGTTTGATAATTTTTATAACAATTTCGCAACAAAAAAAAAGCACCATAAATGTTGGTACAAGTACAAAAGTAATTAGAACAACAAATGATCCCCTACTTCTGACGTATATGACATACACTCAAAACAATTTAACGTATTCATTTGTTTCGTGTATTTTCGAAAAATGCTAAACACTGAAAAAAAAACAACAACAATAAAATAAAAATATATCCAATTAAAACTATAATAGAAATGGGGTCAATTAATTTTTAATTCACAAAACTAATTGAAAATTATCTTTAATGCCCTATTCGTGTAATTCGTTTTAGTTTCGTATTTTTTCTATTTTTGAAAGTTCGTTTCGTTTATATGAGAATAAAAATGGCATTAACTCAATTCGTGATTTAATCGAAAAAATTGTTTCCGTGAAAGTTATTTAAAATAAGCAGAAAATATCACTAAACTATTTCCAATTAAAGAATTTGAAAAGTTGAAACTTGAAATCACCATCACCATCATCCGCAATAAAATTAATTGGGTTGCGCGAATTTTTTTAAAGCGGTTTTCGGTTTATCCAGAAATAAAATTTTTTTTAAAACCTGTAATCGGTTTTTATTTTGCCCAAAACCGGTTAAACCGATAAATAAAATAACCAGTAAGGAAACTCTAAAGTCGGGCGGGGCCGACTATATTATACCCTGCACCACTTTGTAGATCCAAATTTTCGATACCATATCACATCCGTCAAATGTGTTGGGGGCTATATATAAAGGTTTGTCCCAAATACATACATTTAAATATCACTCGATCTGGAAGAATCTGATAGACTTCTACAAAATCTATAGACTCAAAATTTAAGTCGGCTAATGCACTAGGGGGGAACACAATGTTAGTAAAAAAATATGGGAAACGTTTAAATCTGAAGCAATTTTAAGGAAACTTCGAAAAAGTTTATTTATGATTTATCGCTCGATATATATGTATTAGAAGTTTAGGAAAATTAGAGTCATTTTTACAACTTTTGGACTACGCAGTGGCGATTTTACAAGGAAAATGTTGGTATTTTGACCATTTTTGTCGAAATCAGAAAAACATATAAATGGGAGCTATATCTAAATCTGAACCAATTTCAACCAAATTTGGCACGCATAGCTACAATGCTAATTCTACTCCCTGTGCAAAATTTCAACTAAATCGGAGTTAAAAATTGGCCTCTGTGGTCATATGAGTGTAAATCGGGCGAAAGCTATATATGGGAGATATATCCAAATCTGAACCGATTTCAAGCAAATTTGGCACGCATAGTTACAACGCTAATTCTACTCCCTATGCAAAATTTCAACTAAATCGGAGCAAAAAATTGGCCTCTGTGGGCAAATGAGTGTAAATCGGGCGAAAGCTATATATGGGAGCTATATCTAAATCTGAACCGATTTTGCTGATATTTTGCAAGTTTTTCGAGACTCATAAAATATTCGGATGTACGGAATTTGAGGAAGATCGGTTGATATACACGCCAATTATGACCAGATCGGTGAAAAATATATATGGCAGCTATATATAAATCTGAACCGATTTTTTCCAAAATCAATAGGGATCGTCTTTGAGCCGAAACAGGACCCTATACCAAATTTTAGGACAATCGGACTAAAACTGCGAGCTGTACTTTGCACACAAAAATACATCAACAGACAGACAGACAGACAGACGGACAGACAGACGGACAGACAGACAGACGGACATCGCTAAATCGACTCAGAATTTAATTCTAAGCCGATCCGTATACTAAAAGGTTGGTCTATGATTACTCCTTCTTGGCGTTACATACAAATGCACAAACTTATTATACCCTGTACCACAGTAGTGGTGAAGGGTATAAATATGGGAAACGTTTAAATCTGAAGCAATTTTAAGGAAACTTCGAAAAAGTTTATTTATGATTTATCGCTCGATATATATGTATTAGAAGTTTAGGAAAATTAGAGTCATTTTTACAACTTTTGGACTACGCAGTGGCGATTTTACAAGGAAAATGTTGGTATTTTGACCATTTTTGTCGAAATCAGAAAAACATATAAAGGGTGATTTGTTAAGAGCTTGATAACTTTTTTAAAAAAAAAACGCATAAAATTTGCAAAATCTCATCGGTTCTTTATTTGAAACGTTAGATTGGTCCATGACATTTACTTTTTGAAGATAATTTCATTTAAATGTTGACCGCGGCTGCGTCTTAGGTGGTCCATTCGGAAAGTCCAATTTTGGGCAACTTTTTCGAGCATTTCGGCCGGAATAGCCCGAATTTCTTCGGAAATGTTGTCTTCCAAAGCTGGAATAGTTGCTGGCTTATTTCTGTAGACTTTAGACTTGACGTAGCCCCACAAAAAATAGTCTAAAGGCGTCAAATCGCATGATCTTGGTGGCCAACTTACCGGTCCATTTCTTGAGATGAATTGTTCTCCGAAGTTTTCCCTCAAAATGGCCATAGAATCGCGAGCTGTGTGGCATGTAGCGCCATCTTGTTGAAACCACATGTCAACCAAGTTCAGTTCTTCCATTTTTGCGGCAACAAAAAGTTTGTTAGTATCGAACGATAGCGATCGCCATTCACCGTAACGTTGCGTCCAACAGCATCTTTGAAAAAATACGGTCCAATGATTCCACCAGCGTACAAACCACACCAAACAGTGCATTTTTCGGGATGCATGGGCAGTTCTTGAACGGCTTCTGGTTGCTCTTCACTCCAAATGCGGCAATTTTGCTTATTTACGTAGCCATTCAACCAGAAATGAGCCTCATCGCTGAACAAAATTTGTCGATAAAAAAGCGGATTTTCTGCCAACTTTTCTAGGGCCCATTCACTGAAAATTCGACGTTGTGGCTCGTTAGTAAGTCTATTCATGATGAAATGTCAAAGCATACTGAGCATCTTTCTCTTTGACACCATGTCTGAAATCCCACGTGATCTGTCAAATACTAATGCATGAAAATCCTAACCTCAAAAGAATCACCCTTTATATGGGAGCTATATCTAAATCTGAACCAATATCAACCAAATTTGGCACGCATAGCTACAATGCTAATTCTACTCCCTGTGCAAAATTTCAACTAAATCGGAGTTAAAAATTGGCCTCTGTGGTCATATGAGTGTAAATCGGGCGAAAGCTATATATGGGAGATATATCCAAATCTGAACCGATTTCAAGCAAATTTGGCACGCATAGTTACAACGCTAATTCTACTCCCTATGCAAAATTTCAACTAAATCGGAGCAAAAAATTGGCCTCTGTGGGCAAATGAGTGTAAATCGGGCGAAAGCTATATATGGGAGCTATATCTAAATCTGAACCGATTTTGCTGATATTTTGCAAGTTTTTCGAGACTCATAAAATATTCGGATGTACGGAATTTGAGGAAGATCGGTTGATATACACGCCAATTATGACCAGATCGGTGAAAAATATATATGGCAGCTATATATAAATCTGAACCGATTTTTTCCAAAATCAATAGGGATCGTCTTTGAGCCGAAACAGGACCCTATACCAAATTTTAGGACAATCGGACTAAAACTGCGAGCTGTACTTTGCACACAAAAATACATCAACAGACAGACAGACAGACAGACGGACAGACAGACGGACAGACAGACAGACGGACATCGCTAAATCGACTCAGAATTTAATTCTAAGCCGATCCGTATACTAAAAGGTTGGTCTATGATTACTCCTTCTTGGCGTTACATACAAATGCACAAACTTATTATACCCTGTACCACAGTAGTGGTGAAGGGTATAAAAATCAGTGAAAATGAGTTTTAAACATTTATGTTGTTGTAAAAAAAAACACATTAAAAATTGACTAGAGAATAATTCTTACTGTACTTTAAGTGTGATATAATTTTTAATGTTGTGTTTTCTTTGAAATAATAACGAGATTTTGTATATACTTTTATGAAATTCTATACTCAGGCTATTTTCTTTTAGCACTGGATACCCTAGGTAGTCACGGACTAAAATAAAAGAGTACTCGCTTATCCACGGCATCTCCAAAAAATATGCAACACTGTCATCAGCTGTTTAAAAACAATCACAGAAAACAAGTGAAATCTTGCAATGTATGAAATGCCCAAGTAGTAATAAATATTTAATGCTGCGGTTATTTATGACATTTTGAATTTCATATTATTCGATAAATTAGTCACAAGAAAATGCTATTGTGATTCGAAAAAGCGTCACTTCAAAATGCAATTTGGCTACGCCGACGCGACTTGCACTGATGAGATATTCTGGATAGAACACCAGCGCAACGATGTTCTGGATAGCCCATGCAAATGTTGAATCCAGTGCTATAAGAAAACATCCCTACTGAAGATATGTTATATGTCGGTCATCAGTGCATTGTAAATGACACATAATTTATCGGCCTTCTTTGCAGTTTTATCAAAGAGTAACCGGTTATCTGGAATACAGATCTACCATTTCAACAGCCGTTGCACTGAATTTGAATCCCTTCTTAAGGAGTGATCCGAATTCAGTGTTTTGGATGTGTACATTTGGAACATTTTTAATGTTTGTGAATTTTGCCAAATAAATAATTTTTATAATTTTGTCTAGAACGTTTGACCTCAAATATCTTCAAAAATTCGCATTTTTTTTTCAAAAAGGTATTTTTTTTTTGCCAAAATTTAAATAATTTGTACCGATTTTGTTTTTCTTAATTCCTACTCTGTTTTTAACCTACTTGAAACTAAAAAAGTTGAAATTACACATTAAATATATGAAAAAAACTGGGTTATAAAAGATTGCATTAAGTGATTTTAAGGTAGAATTTAGCGTGGTTTCAAAAGACGAACGGACGGACATCGCTAGATTGACTCAGAGGTGGGGTTTCAACTAAATAATTGGTCTCATAATATGTAAGGAGGTTTGTTATCAAAATTCTAGATGAATTTTAGAATTTAAAAAAAAAAAAATCATTTGCAAACATTTTTAACTATTAACTATAACCCGATTCTTTGGTCTGCAGGTTAACAAAATGTATCATACACTCATATGGCTGAAACAAATTTTGACCCTGGTACTGTAGAATGCTGCTTGATATACTTTAAAAAAATTGTTTCTGAAGTGCACGGGACTTCACATGTTATATTTATCAGAGTATTTCATACGCTGCTATAGTTGTTGTTGAATTTCAACTTTTGTATATTGCCCAATGATAAGATACTGTGTAACTTATATTGTTGGCATAATACTACCTACGATAAACGTTCGAGCTCACTATTTAAAAGAGGGCAGTGGAGAAGTGAAAGTGTGGAAATGTCAACAATAATGATCGTTAGAATTTCAAATATTACTGCTATCTAATTAACGCAATAAAAACTACGACAAATACAAACAAAAGAAATGGAGTAAATAAGATACACAAAAATTGTGGTAAGTACGGCCTGGCCGAAACTTATACACCCCCTTTCAGTCGGATCTTCTGACAAAAATGGGGTATAATATGATACCCTTCACCACTTTGTAGATCCACATTTTCGATACCATATCAAATCCGTCAAATGTGTTGCGTGCTATATAAATATAAAGGTTTTTGTCCCAAATACATACATTTAAATCTGACTCGATCTGAACGAAATTTGTTAGATTTCTATCAAATCTATAAACTTAAAATTTAAGTCGGCTAATGCCCTGGGGTGAAACACTATGTTAGTAAAAAAATATAGGAAACATCTAAATCTGAAGCAATTTTTAGGCAACAGTGTATTTATGATTTAAGAGGGCAGTTCGGAAACTTCTTAGCCTAGCACAAAAAGCGCGGTATAAACAGAAAAAAGTTAAGTGTATTGGAAACTTCCATCTCTGTTATGAACACATGTTAAATTTTGTTTCGATCTGGCAACTCCTTCATTATAGAAACAGGTGTTCAAAAAAGACGCATTCGCAATTTATTTACAATGGAAAAATTAGAAATGCGCGCTGTTATTAAATATTTACATAAAAAAGGTTTATCGGGACAAGAAATTCATAATGATATGGTGAATGTGTTAAGTGAAAGTGCTCCTTCATATGCAACAGTAAAAAATTGGGTTGCTGAATTTTAACGTGGTCGTACAAGCATTGAAGATGAACCACGTAGTGGACGACCAAAAACAGCAACAACAACAGAAATTGTAGCCAAAGTGATATGGTATTAAATGATCGATGAATAAAAGTGCGTGAAATTGCTAATATCATGGGCATCTCAAATGATCGAGTCCATTTAATTTTGCATGAAGAACTACAGATGAAAAAGCTTTCTGCAAAATGGGTGCCGCATTTGTTAACAGTCGATCAAGAATGAACATTTCTCAAGCTTGTTTGGATCGTTTTAAGCGAAATAAAATGATTTTTAGGCGTCGTTTCATAACTGTTGATGAGACATGGATCCACCACTATACTCCAGAGACAAAAGAACAATCCAAACAATGGACTGAAGCTGGAGGAATTGCCCCAAAGAAGGCAAAAACAATTCAATCGGCTGGTAAGGTTATGGCAACGGTTTTTTGGGACTTCAAAGGTATTTTATTGATTGACTATCTGCAAAAGGGTAAAACAATAAATTCAGAGTACTATTGCAACCTTTTGGATCAATTAAATGAACAAATTCGTGAAAAACGTCCTGGCTTACAATACAAAAAAATAATTTTTCATCAAGACAACGCACCAGCGCACAAGAGTGTTTTACAATGGCTAAAATCAACGAATTAAAGTACAAGTTGCTTGACCGCCCACCTTATTCTCCTGATTTAGCTCACAGTGACTTAATTGTTCCCAAATCTAAAAAAATTCCTTGCTGGCAAGATGCAATTACAGTTGTAAACCACTATTTTGAAGACCTTGAGGAAAACTATTTTAATCAAGGGATAGAATTGCTAGAAAAGCGTTGGACTAAGTGTATTGAAGTTTAAGGAGATTGAAAAATATTGAAAAATAAAAATATTTTTGAAAAACTAACTATTCTGTTTCATTGGTAGGATAAGAAGTTTCCGAACCGCCCTAGTATAGATCGATAGAGATGTATTAGAAATAAAGGAAAATTTAAGTCATTTTTGAAAGTTTTCGACTTAGCAGTTGGTATTTTGGCCATTTGTGCCGAAATAAGAAAAACAAATATATGGGAGATATATGTAAATCTGAACCGATGTATGGCATGTATAGTTACACTGTTAATTCTACTCACTGTGCAAAATTTCACGTAAATATCACTACAACTCTGGCCTCGGTGGTTATATGAGTGTAAATCGGGCGAAGAATATATATTGGAGTTATATCTA
This sequence comes from Haematobia irritans, assembly GCF_050003625.1. Lineage (NCBI taxonomy): Eukaryota > Metazoa > Arthropoda > Insecta > Diptera > Muscidae > Haematobia > Haematobia irritans. The sequence goes on along the minus strand of NC_134400.1, from coordinate 91,505,478 downwards.
AATCTGAACCGATTTCAACCAAATTGTCATGTATATCCAGAACGTTAATTCTACTCCCTATACAAAATTTAAAGCAAATCAGGGCAAAACTCTGGCTTCTGGGGCCATATAAGTGCATATCGGGCGAAAGATATATATGGGAGCTATATCTAAATCTGAAACAAATTCGCCACACTTTACAACACTATCAATTACACTCCTTGTACAAAATTGAAAGCAAATCAGGCTGAAATTCTGGCTTTTGGGGCCATATTAGTTGATATCGGGCGAACGATATATATGGGAGCTATATCTAAAACTGAACCGATTTCTTCCAAAATCAATAGGGTTCTATTCTAACCCAAAACACATACTTCTGCCAAGTTTGAAGTCGATTGGATTTAAATTAAAAATGTGTTCACAGACAGACGGACGTAGCTAGATCGAGTCAGGGGCCTGCCCTGAGCAATATTGGCAAAGACATACCCCTCTCTAAAGAAAATCGGCTTGAGTGGTACGATTTCCGAGGTTTAATTTGGAATTTGTAACATAAGATTTTAGACTGGCAGGGATATTATTTATATAATTTCTAGGAGGAGGCTTAAATGTTTGTCTAAGCGTTCAAGAAAATAGCATGAAAATAGCACCTTTCATATGATTCTGTAAACTTAAACAGTGGATGGTTATTGCTCGAAATTAATAATTTTAATCAGTCAATATGAAGGCTATATCAAAATAAAAATCAAAATATTAATATATTTAGAGTCATTTATATTTCCAAAATAAATTGCGGACATGTAAGATATAAATAGTTGTATCTATTGATCTAAGAAGTCGACTCGGGAGATTTGTCTATAAAGGAGTCATGCCGAAACATTGACCGATATAAACTATTAAAAAAACGAGGCTTCGATGACCTCTAACTGGGAGATCGCCACGAACCAATATATATTAAATTTAGTATAGATCTCTACGACTATAAAATATCGGTCTATATGGGGAATTTATCCAAAAATACCTCTACATTTCAAATTTCACAGATTTCAAATTTAAGCAAATAGGATGAAAAGTGTGGCTTCCATACTCTCAAGAAATCAAATCGCGAGATTTGATTAAAACATGGGCCGATATATACCATACCGATATATATCAAATCATCTTTTTATGGAGTTAAAATACCTCTAGATTTCCAATTTCATGAAACTCGGATACAAATTGAGGCTTCTTTGACCTCAAGATATAAAATCGGGAGATCGGTCTATATGGGGGTTATATCAAAACATGGACCGATGTATACCAAATTTAGCACAGTTCTTTATAGAGCTAAAAGACCTCTAGTTTTCCAATTTCATGGAAATCAGATGAAAGTTGCGGCTTCCATGCTCTCAGGAAATTAAATAAGGAGATCGGTCTATATATGTTAGTGGCTATATCAAAATATGGACCTCAACATATACCAAATTTAGCACAGCTCTTTGTTTTGACGAAGGGGTTTCAATTCTTATTCGCACTCCCAAAAGTAAACTTCAACCGTAACATACGACTTAATGGTGAGTTACTAAAATATTCCTGAATTGACGACTTTTCGTGAGTAACGAAATTTTTCGTTAGGCAGGAGTTGAGTAGAGACATTTTGTGAGTCTTTAAAAGTTTTTCGTCCGTGAGTGTGCAAAAATATCGTGTGTGAGTAAAATTTTTCCGTCGTGAATGGACGTGAGTAAAATATTATTAACGTGCATTCTATACATCCGAAATTGAGGTTTTTAAACTCATAAAGAATTTCTAGAAAATATACCCCAAAAAATATCAATTAATTTTCTTGTCAATACAATTAAAATAATGTTTTGTTTGAGTGAACAACCTAATGAGTTAACAACGTAATTTGTAAATACAATTACTATTTTAGTAATATTTTGTCACATTAGCAACCAATTTTGTTATATCAACAAAACTTTTGTTGAACTTAAAAATTTTCTTTAACAACAATTTATTGTTAGTTCAAAAATTATAATATTATGTTGTATGTATAATTAAATAATTTGTGGCTTCGTATAGAGCACTTTGCTTGAAAGAGAGAAAGAATCAGATGTTGCCAACTGTTGTTGTTGGTTTTTGGCGAAAGAAGTTGTTTTATGATCTATGCGGGTCCACAATTAAGCTGTCAGAGTTGCGGACATGTACTGGTTCTGTTTCATCCAAAATATGCCAACCCTTTATCAAAAAGTTCTTGTAGTGTAAGGGTTATCAGGCACGCTGCCATACAAAGGGTCATGGGTTTGATTATGCCCTCTCCGTAATGCTGGTGGTATTTTTAACTTCGTCAAAGCTTCTCTAAGTGGTCTCACCGTAGGTTAGGTTAGGTTAAAGTGGCAGCCCGATTAAATTTCAGGCTCACTTAGACTATTCAGTCCATTGTGATCACCGTAATGTGAAACGCCGTGTGGACTCGGTTTTATATACACTGAAAAAAATATTTATGTGATATTAAAGATTATGCAACCTAAATTTTAGGATGCACATTTTACAAAATACCAAGAACAAATTTCTTTCAAATAATGACATTTTAATTAAAACAAAGTTTATAATCTATGTTTCTAATTTTTTTTTTTAATTAAATTTTCGACAAAAGTTTGTAAATTTGCGTCCCTCCATTAAAGTCGCGTGTCTTTGAACTAAGGAAATTTTTCTTTAAAATAAAGCAACACATTTTTTATTTAAAGAAATCGTCCTTAAATTAACTGAAATATTGAATCTTTAGATTTAAGATAAATAAGCCTTAGCCTATATTTGCTAAGGCTTATTTTGAGGATTTAGCATCTGTTTTCAATTAAGAAAACATTTTTTCTTTGTTCGTGAATAGCTTTATTAATATATCACGAAAAGAAAATTAGAATTCGATAAATGAGATCTGAATCCTAATTTTAATTATAATGATCCTAGATTTAAGGTCGCTAAAAAATTCCTTTATTTTAAAGAAGCCGCATCTTTGGCTCGGAATCAATACCAAAATCCTTAAGAGAAGGTCAAAATCTTTGGATCCAAGTAAACTTTTTTTTGGGTGTATGATGTCCCTTGTTCTTCAGCTAAACATAGAATAGGATAACATTCATTGCTAAGAGAGAGGCTCAACCGTCTTGTTATCACAATGGATTGACTGGCTACCATACCTAACCTAACCTAGATTTTCCTTAATTTTTTTTTTTAAATCTTAAAAGTAAAGAGAAATTTGGTCCAAAATTTCATTTTGGACGAAATAATTTTTTTTTTGTGTAACTCCGACTTCCATTGAATTTAATATATTTCAACTGGAGCACTATAAATTACAAATAAAATGAATTTTAATTGTATATCAAAAAATAAAAGCAACACTGACACAGTTAATACACTGAAAAAAATATTGTCGTGAGGTCAAAGATCTCACGTCTTTAAACTACGAATGCAAATTTTGCTTAGCATAGAAGACGCATTTCTCTAATATAAAGTTTTTCTCCTTGTCCAAAAGTCGATAAACTTTTCAATGAAGTCGTATTGTCCTTATAATTAAGTGATTTGACTAAAAAATGGGTATCATAACATGAAAGAAAATATTTTTGGGCTAAGGTCATCTTGACTTTAATAATTCAGGAAAATTCTTTAAAATTAATGAAATTGTCTTTAAATTTGTTGTGTTTTTGCATCTTGACTACAAAGCAAAAAATCGTTCAAATATAGGACACGTTTTTCAACACTTTATTTTAAAGACGATTTTTACTTAAAACATTGCATATCTTCTACTGGGAGTCGAGTCTGAATTTGGAAAATAAAGTCGTCGTTAACCCGTTTTTAAAGGACTTTGATGGCACATGAAGAAAACAAGCTGAAAAAACGAAAAATTAAAATTTGCTTCCTAGAAGCAAGTACACAAAACCCAACTTTAAAAGAGAATTGTGTCTTAAAAGTACCCTTATTTACTTGTATTCTCCGCTTCTTTGGCTCGGAATCAATACCAAAATTTTTAAAGTAAAGGCAAAATCTTTGGAACAGAGCATGCTTTTTTTCAGTGTATAAACTAAGCAAAAACAAGATAACATTTGAAAATAATGTGTGCGTGTGCGTGTCCACAAACTCAAATTTATATATAAAACAAGTAAGGAAAGTCTAAAGTCGGGCGGGGCCGACTATATTATACCCTGCACCACTTTGTAAATCTAAATTTTCGATACCATATCACATCCGTGTTGTACATTTAAATATCACGCGATTTGGACAGAATTTGATAGACTTTTACCAAATCCATAGACTCAAAGTTGAAGTTGGCTAATGCACTAGAGTGGAACACAATTTTAGTAAAAAACAAGTATATACGGCCGTAAGTTCGGCCAGGCCGAAGCTTATGTACCCTCCATCATGGATTGCGTAGAAACTTCTTCTAAACACTGTCATCCAGAATCGAATTACTTAAGTTGCGGTAACGCTTGCCGATGGCAAGGTATCTTAAAACCTCCTAACGCCATCTTCTAAATTGTATGTAAGTCCATACGTGGTATATATTAAATCAAAAAAGATCGATCCAATACGTATATAATTCAGTTTGACAAAGTAGACATACAATTTTGACAAAATATTCTACAGAAATAAAATTTTAACAAAATTTTCTATAGAAATAAACTTTTCACAAAATTTTCTATAGAAATAAAAATTTTGACAAAATTTGCTATAGAAAGAAAATTTTGACAAAAATTTCTACGGAAATAAAATTTTAACAAAATTTTCTATAGAAATAAACTTTTGACAAAATTTTCTATAGAAATAAAATCTTGGTAGATTATTTTTTGGCTCGAGTGGCAACCATGATTATGAACCGAATAAAATTTGAACGAAATTTTCTATAGAAATAAAATTTTGACAAAATTTTCTATAGAAATAAAATTTTGACAATGATGAAAATTTTATTATGATCCGAATAAAAATTTAACAAAATTTTATCTAGAATTAAAATTTTGACAAAATTTTCTATAGAAATAAAATTTTGGTAGATTATTTTTGGCTCTAGTGGCAACCATGATTATGAACCGATGTGGACCAATTTTTGTGTGATTGGACCAATTTTGATATGGTTGCTAGAGACCATATACTAACACCACGTTCCTAATTTGAACCGGATCGGATGAATTTTGCTCCTCCAAGAGGCTCCGGAGGTCAAATCTGGAGAACGTTTTATATGGGGGCTATATATAATTATGGACCGATATGGACCAATTCTGGCACGGTTGTTAAAGATCATATACTAACACCATGTTCCAAATTACAACCGGATTGGATGAAATTTGCTTCTCTTGGAGACTTCGCAAGCCAAATCTGGGGATCCGTTTATATGGGGGTTATACATAACTATGAACTGATGTGGACCAATTTTTGCATGGTTGTTAGAGACCATATACCAATATCATGTACCAAATTTCAGGCGGATCGGATGAAATTTGCTTCTCTTTGAGGCTTCGCAAGCCAAATCTGGAGATCGGTTTATATGGGGTCTATATATAGTTATGGACCGATGTGGACCAATTTTTGCATGGTTGTTAGAGACCATATACCAACATCATGTACCAAATTTCAGCCGGATCGGATGAAATTTGCTTCTCTTTGAGGCTCCTCAAGCCAAATCTGGGGATCGGTTTATATGGGGGCTATATATAATTATGGACCGATGTGAACCAATTTTTCCACGGTTGTTAGAGGCCATATACCAACACCATGTACCAAATTTCAGCCGGATCGGATGAAATTTGCTTCTCTTTGAGGCTTCGCAAGCCAAATCTGGAGATCGGTTTATATGGGGGCTATATATAATTATGGACCGATGTGGACCAATTTTCGCATGGTTGTTAGAGACCATATACCAACATCATGTACCAAATTTCAGCCGGATCGGATGAAATTTGCTTCTCTTTGAGGCTCCGCAAGCCAAATCTGGAGATCGGTTTATATGGGGTCTATATATAGTTATGGACCGATGTGGACCAATTTTTGCATGGTTGTTAAAACCATATACCAACATCATGTACCAAATTTCAGCCGGATCGGATGAAATTTGCTTCTCTTTGAGGCTCCTCAAGCCAAATCTGGGGATCGGTTTATATGGGGGCTATATATAAATATGGACCGATGTGGACCAATTTTTGCATGATTGTTAGAGACCATATACCTACATCATGTACCAAATTTCAGCAGGATCGGATGAAATTTTCTTCTCTTTGAGGCTCCGCAAGCCAAATCTGGGGATCGGTTTATATGGGGGCTATATATATTATGGACCGATGTGAACCAATTTTTGCACGGTTGTTAGGGGCCATATACCAACACCATGTACCAAATTTCAGCAGGATCGGATGACATTTGCTTCTCTTTTAGGCTCCGCAAGCCAAATCTGGGGATCGGTTTATATGGGGGCTGTATATAATTATGGACCGATGTGGACCAATTTTTGCATGGTTGTTAGAGACCATATAACAACACCATGTACCAAATTTCACCCGGATCGGATGAAATATGCTTCTGTTAGAAGCTCCACAAGCCAAATCTGAGGGTCCCTTTATATGGGGGCTATACGTAAAAGTGGACCGATATGGCCCATTTTCAATACCGTCCGACCTACATCGATAACAACTACTTGTGCCAAGTTTCAAGTCGATAGCTTGTTTCTTTCGGAAGTTAGCGTGATTTCAACAGACGGACGGACGGACGGACGGACGGACGGACATGCTTAGATCGACTCAGAATTTCACCACGACCCAGAATATATATACTTTATGGGGTCTTAGAGCAATATTTCGATGTGTTACAAACGGAATGACAAAGTTAATATACCCCCATCCTATGATGGAGGGTATAAAAAGATCGATCCAATGCGTATATAATTCAGTTTGACAAAGTAGACATAAAATTTTGACAAAATTTTCTACAGAAATAAAATTTTCACAAAATTTTCTATAGAAATAAAAATTTTGACAAAATTTTCTATAGAAAGAAAATTTTGACAACATTTTCTACAGAAATAAAATTTTAACAAAATTTTATATAGAAATAAAATCTTGGTAGATTATTTTTGGCTCGAGTGGCAACCATGATTATGAACCGAATAAAATTTGAACAGAATCTTCTATAGAAATAAAATTTTGACAAAATTTTCTATAGAAATAAAATTTTGACAATGATGAAAATTTTATTATGAACCGAATAAAATTTTAACAAAACTTTCTCCAGAAATACAATTTTGACAAAATTTTCTCTAGAAATAAAATTTTGGTAGATTATTTTTGGCTCTAGTGGCAACCATGATTATGAACCGATATGGACCAATTTTTGTGTGATTGGACCAATTTTGGTATGGTTGTTACCATACCATATACTAACATATACTAACACCGACCATATACTAACACCACGTTCCTAATTTGAACCGGATCGGATGAATTTTGCTCCTCCAAGAGGCTCCGGATGTCAAATCTGGAGAACGTTTTATATGGGGGCTATATATAATTATGGACCGATATGGACCAATTCTGCCACGGTTGTTAAAGATCATATACTAGCACCATGTTCCATATTACAACCGGATTGGATGAAATTTGCTTCTCTTGGAGACTTCGCAAGCCAAATCTGGGGATCGGTTTATATGGGGGCTATATATAATTATGAACCGATGTGGACCAATTTTTGCATGGTTGTTAGAGACCATATACCAATATCATGTACCAAATTTCAGGCGGATCGGATGAAATTTGCTTCTCTTTGAGGCTCCGCAACCCAAATCTGGTGATAGGTTTATATGGGCGCTATATATAATTATGGACCGATGTGAACCAATTTTTGCACGGTTTTTAGAGACCATATACCAACATCATGTACCAAATTTCAGCCGGATCGGATGAAATTTGCTTCTTTTAGAGGCTCCATAAGCCAAATCTGGGGATCGGTCTATATGGGGGCTATATATAATTAAGGACCGATATGGACCAATTTTTGCACGGTTGTTAGAAACCATATACCAACATCATGTACCAAATTTCAGCCGGATCGGATGAAATTTGCTTCTCTTTGAGGCTTCGCAAGCCAAATCTGGAGATCGGTTTATATGGGGTCTATATATAATTATGGACCGATGTGGACCAATTTCTGCATGATTGTTAGAGACCATATACCAACATCATGTACCAAATTTCAGCCGGATCGGATGAAATTTGCTTCTCTTTGAGGCTCCGCAAGCCAAATCTGGGGATCGGTTTATATGGGGGCTATATATAATTATGTACCGAAGTGGACCAATTTTTGCATGGTTGTTAGAAACCATATACCAACATCATGTACCAAATTTCAGCCGGATCGGATGAAATTTGCTTCTTTTAGAGGCTCCATAAGCCAAATCTGGGGATCGGTCTATATGGGGGCTATATATAATTAAGGACCGATATGGACCAATTTTTGCATGGTTGTTAGAGACCATATACCAACACCAGGTACCAAATTTCAGCCGGATCGGATGAAATTTGCTTCTCTTTTAGGCTCCGCAAGCCAAATCTGGGGATCGGTTTATATGGGGGCTATATATAATTATGAACCGATGTGGACCAATTTTTGCATGGTTGTTAGAGACCATATACCAACACCATATACCAAATTTCAGCCGGATCGGATGAAATATGCTTCTGTTAGAGGCTCCACAAGCCAAATCTGAGGGTCCCTTTATATGGGGGCTATACGTAAAAGTGGACCGATATGGCCCATTTTCAATACCATCCGACCTACATCGATAACAACTACTTGTGCCAAGTTTCAAGTCGATAGCTTGTTTCGTTCGGAAGTTAGCGTGATTTCAACAGACGGACGGACGGACGGACGGACGGACGGACGGACGGACGGACGGACGGACATGCTTAGATCGACTCAGAATTTCACCACGACCCAGAATATATATACTTTATGGGGTCTTAGAGCAATATTTCGATGTGTTACAAACGGAATGACAAAGTTAATATACCCCCATCCTATGATGGAGGGTATAACAAGTAAGGAAAGTCTAAAGTCGGGCGGGGCCGACTATATTATACCCTGCACCACTTTGTAGATCTAAATGTTCGATACCATATCACATCAGTCAAATGTGTTATGGGCTATATATAAAGGTTCGTCCCAAATACATACATTTAAATATCACTCGATCTGGACAGAATTTGATAGACTTCTCAAAATTTAAATCGGCTAATGCACTAGGGTGGAACACAATGTTAGTTAAAAAATATGGAAACATTTAAATCTGAAGCAATTTTAAGGAAACTTCGCAAAAGTTTATTTATGATTTATCGCTCGATACATATGTATTAGAAGTTAAGGAAAATTAGAGTCATTTTTACAACTTTCGACTAAGCAGTGGCGATTTTACAAGGAAAATGTTGGTATTTTGACCATTTTTGTCGAAATCAGAAAATCTATATCTAAATCTGAACCGATTTCAACCAAATTTGGCACGCATAGCTACAATGCTTAGTCTACTCCCTGTGCAAAATTTCAACTTCTGGGACCGTATTAGTCCATATCGGGCGAAATATATATATATATATATATATATATATATATATATATATATATATATATATATATATATATATATATATATATATATATATATATATATATATATATATATATATATATATATATATATATATGTATATATATATATATATATATATATATATATATATATATATATATATATATATATATATATATATATATATATATATATATATATATATATATATATATATATATATATATATATATGGGAGATATATCTAAATCTGAACCGATTTCAATAAAATTTGGCAGTCTAAATCGGACGAAAGATATATATGGGAGCTACATCTAAATCTGAACCGATTTGGCTGATATATTGCAAGATTTTCGAGATTCATAAAATATTTGGATGTACGGTATTTCAAGAAAATCGGTTGATAAACACGCTAACTATGACCACATCGGGGATAAATATATATGGCAGCTATATCTAAATATGAACCGATTTTTTCCAAAACCAATAGCGAATGTCTCTGTCCCAAGAAACGGCCCTATGCCAAATTTGACGACGATCGGACTTAAATTGCGAGCTGTACTTTGTGCACAAAATTACATATACAGACGGACGGACAGACAGACAGGCAGACAGACGGACATAGCTAAATCGACTCAGAATTTAATTCTACGCCGATCGGTATACTAAAAGATGGGTCTATGACCACTATTTCTTGCCGTTACATACAAATGCACAAACATATTATACCCTGTACCACAGTAGTGGTGAAGGGTATAAAAAATAGGGGAAACATTTAAATATGAACCAATTTTGAGGCAACTTCGCAAAAGTGTATTTATGATTTATCGGTCGATAGATGTGTAATAGAGAAATAGGAATTTGAGTCATTTTGATCGACTTAGCAGTGGCGATTTGACAAGGAAAATGTAGGTATTTCGGCCAGTTTACCCTAAATAGGAAAAACATATATATGGAATCTATATCGAAATCTGAAGCGATTGCAATAAAATTTCGCATGCATAGTTACTATGTTGAATCTACTCCCTGTGTAAAATTTCACGTAAATCGGATAACAACTTTGACCTCTGTGATCATATGAGGAAAAAACAACTTTGACCTCTGTGGTCATATGAGGAAAAAAAGGGCGAAAGATATATATGGGAGCTATATCAAAATCTGAACCGATTTCAACCAAAATAAACACGCATATGCAGAACCTTAATTCTACGCCCTGTGCAAAGTTTCAAGTTCAATTCTACTCCCTCTGCAAAATTTCACGTAAATCAGAGTAGCACTTTTGCCTCTGTGGGCATATTAGACCAAATCGGGCGAATGATATATATGGGAGCTATATCTAAATCTGAACCGACTTCAACTAAATTTTGCACAATTAACGATACTATAAAACGTACTCCTTGTGCAAAATTTCAAGCAACTCAGGGCAAAACTCTGGCTTTTGAGGCCATATAAATCCAAATCGGACGAAAGATATATAGGGGAGCTATATCTAAATCTGAACCGATTTCAACTAAATTTGGCACAATTAACGATACCATTAAACGTACTCGTTGTGCAAAATTTGAAGCAAATCAGGACAAAACTCTCGCTTTTGGGGCCATATAAGTCCAAATCGGACGAAAGATATATATGGGAGCTATATATAAATCTGAACCGACTTAGCTGATATTTGGTAGTTTTTACGGGACTGACAAAACATTCAGATGTACAAAATTTGAAGAACGTCGGTTCATAAACACGTGAATTATGATTAAATCGGTGATAACTATATATGGCAGCTATATCTAAATCTGAACCGATTTTTTCCAAAATCAATAGCGATTGTCTTCTACCCGAAGAAATACGTTATGTCAAATTTGATAACGATCGGACTTAAACTGCGACCTGTACTTTGTGCACAAAATTACATATACAGACAGACGGACGGACAGACAGACAGACGGACATCGCTAAATCGACTCAGAATTTAATTCTAAGCCGATCGGTATACTAAAAGATGGGTCTATGACAATTATTTCTTGGCGTTACATACAAATGCACAAACTTATTATACCCTGTACCACAGTAGTGGTGAAGGGTATAAATATGGGAAACATTTAAATCTGAAGCACTTTTAAGGAAACTTCGCAAAAGTTTATTTATGATATATCGCTCGATATATATGTATTAGAAGTTTAGGAAAATTAGAGTCATTTTTACAACTTTCCGACTAAGCAGTGGCGATTTAACAAGGAAAATGTTGGTATTTTGACCATTTTTGTCGAAATCAGAAAAACATATATATGGAAGCTATATCTAAATCTGAACCGATTTCAATCAAATTTGGCACACATGATTATATTGCTAATTGTACTCCTAGTGCAAAATTTCAATCAAATTGGGCCAAAACTCTGCCTTCTGGGGCCATATTGGGCGAAAAATATATATGGAAGCTATATCTTCTTTGTACTCCTTGTGCAAAATTTCAAGCTAATCCGGATAAAACTCTGGCTTCTGGGTCCATTTAAGGCATATCGGGCGAAAGATAGATATGGGAGCTATATCTAAATCTGAATCGATTTCAACCAAATTTGGCACGCATAGCTACAGTGCTAAATTTACTCCCTGTGCAAAATTTCATCCAAATTGGGCCAAAACTCTGGCTTTTAGGACCATATTAGTCCATATCGGGCGAAAGATATATATGGGAGCCATATCTAAATCTGAACCGATTTCAATCAAATTTTGCACACTTGACTATACTACTAATTGTACTCCTAGTGCAAAATTTCAACCAAATTCGGCCAAAAATCTGGCTTCTGGGGCCATATAAGTCCATATCGGGCGAGAGATATATATGGGACCTATATCTTAATCTGAATCGATTTCATTCAAATTTTGCACACTTGACTATACGACTAATTGTACAAAATTTCAAGCAAATCGGTATCAAACTCTGGCTGCTGGGTCCATATTAGTGCATATGGGAGCTATATCTAAATCTGAACCGATTTCTTCCAAAATCAATAGGGTTCTATTCTGACCCAAATTAGGAACATGTGCCAAATTTGAAGGCGATTGGACTTAAATTGCGACCTAGACTTTGATCACTAAAAGTGTTCACAGACAGACGGACAGACGGACATAGTTATATCGACTCAGGAACCCATCCTGAGCATTATTGCCAAAGACACCAAGTGTCTATCTCGTCTCCTTCTGGGTGTTACAAACATATGCACTAACTTATAATACCCTGTTCCACAGTGTGGCGCAGGGTATAATAAAATTGTGTACGTATCACCCAAGAATTCAAATCGACACATCAGTCTATAGAGGACTATAATTAATAACACACAAAAAAAAAATAAAATATGAATTTGTACATAAATTTGTACATTTTTATAAATTTATGGACTTTTTCATAAAAAATGTGTACACTTACATAATATATTGTTTTCATATATACTTGTTATGAAATTATGAATCATTTAATAATATATAGAGACGGTTTCATAAAATGAATGAAATTTTACTTAATATATCAAAAATACTGGGTTTCTCTTAGCGTGAGAGAGCCACAACATAGAGTTACTCTCATATGTATACAACACAAGCATACAATGCGAGACAACAAAAAACAAAACATAACGTTTTGAAGGTAACACGCGAGTTTGATGTATTTGAGTTTTTCAGTACAGTTTGAGTCGCCGTCGCGATTTGAAGATTTTTTATTGCTGTAAAAAAATGTACAAAAAAACAATATTAACTGGAGGCGTTGGTGCTCATGTTTATCAATAATATAAAATATTATAAAATTATGTTTTATGCTGGCTGGACTTTAATGCGGGTTTTAATAAATATGTTCACACATTTTGGTCAATTATGCAGGCATTAAGAATCAGGAGAAAAAATTAAAAGAAAAGTTGCATATAATGCATGACGTTTTTAGTACATATTATGTAAAGGTACATATTTTTTAATGACAAAAATATGTATACTTCATTTGTAATATTAAAATTTCCATTCATATTATGTACACATTCATAGTCAATGAAAACCTGTATTTTTGATTTTATGAATTGCTTTCATATAATTTATGAATCCCGTGTTTGGAAAATTTTTGTGAACACTATTCATAAAATAAATGTATTATTTTTTTGTGTGAATGAACAGAATTAGAAAAGATCGGTCTATATCTAATTATGGATTAATAACAATCACATTTTGTGTGATTCCAAAAGGGTGAATACCAATATCATGAACCCAATTTCGAATCTGGGGATCGAGATAATAATTATGTAACGATTTTATCACGGAGACACTAAATTTAACTTATTTTTATTGCAAAAAATATTTTGTTTGTAGTTATATTTTATTTTTTTCTCGAAATTTTCCACATCTAAATGAACATACTCATAAGTTTAATACACGCAGAGAAGAAACATGATTGTCACAATCATATTCGAAAAGCAAAATAATATTATAGGAGCTATTTTTGCGGCGACCATGTAACATGTTCACCTACAACAATGTTTGCTCAGTGAACATGGTTCTAAGAAAAATAAAATTGTACTCATCTAAAATGTTATTATATTGATAAAAAGAATTTTGTTTGAATCAAAATACAATGGCCACGATCTAAAATGTTATGGTATTCGTCAAAAATGTTTTTCTTGAGAACATGGTTACAACCTAAAATGTTTTGATCTTTACGAAAAAACTTTTTTTCGTCATCGAAAAAAGGACGTCACTTGAGATTATTATATTTATTTGTTTTAAGTATATTTATTTGTTTTTATTTATTTTTAAACTAATTCATTGTTTATTCGTATTTATAAAGTCGTGCAAGCAAACATCCCATATTTTTACACATTATATTTTGGTTTAATTTCAACAATAAATAATCATTCCATATTTACTTCGTGCTCATCAAATGTACAAACGCAGACATCATGTAACTGCAAATAAAAATAAATGATACCATATAACAAAATGCAGAACAAAAAAACAGGTAATTTTTTTCAATTGCACTTTCCTTTTTTGTGTTCACATAAAACCACGTGCCACTTCTGAATAAATAAATTAACACAAAACACAGTAAATCCGTATTCTCCGTCCATTCCAAGAAACAATCAACACACGACTGATGCGCAAAATGAAAATCGTGTGTACCAGCTCAATGTTTTATAAAATTATTTTCGCTGCAAAAAAATTAAATGGTCACGAAAATAATGTACATGGTCTTTATGGCCATGTAAAGGTTCTAGACATGTCTATACTTAACCTACAAAAATACTTTATTCCCTGTAAAAAGTCAAAAAATTGAATGGTCAGGTACATGATTTTCCCGACCATTTAATGGTCTCAAATTCTATCATTTAAATGATAGAACATGTTTGTAGTATTTGAGAACCATTCAAATGCTTATTGCCACCATACATTTTTCTCCGCTCGAAACCTATTTTTGCAAAGACAAAATACATGGTTGTCGCGTCAATTACATACTCTAGATAAGCATTAAATGAATGCGGCAACCATGTCCAAACATGGTTTTTCTGTTCATAGCTGGAGAATTAATCGAAGATGGCTTTAGTATTAGTACCAAAATACCACGAACATCAGTTTTTAAACTGCATTATGAACTATTTTTGTTAATAGCTGGCGAAGAGCCATTTGACTGTCTTCCATTATTAACTTTGGTGGGTATTATAGTCTTATTTGTCTCATATCGGCATATTGAAATTTTTGTTTTTGTAATCGTGATTCAACCTCTTTACTCAGCCATGGGTACCACTTTATTTTTATGCTTGCTCATAAAAAAATGTGCTACAAATTTGAGTTCCAAACATACATTTTTTACACCGAAATATATGAAAAACTGCGTTTTTCGTTCGTGTTTTAGTTAAAATTTCTCCTGTATGAGAAAGTTGACTTAAATAATTTTATATACATTAGTTAAAAGAACAACAAAAGGGGGAAATGATACACAAATGGAGTATAAATATTTACTAAATTCATATTTCCCACAAAATTGTTTCAAATCCATCATGAACTTCGTATGGTGCTAAAGGTATTATTGAAATGTTGAACTCCAATATTATTATTTAAACTACGAAATTTCCTTTAAGAAGTAACAAAAATTATTTAAGTTTTTGTGGACAAATATTTATCGGCGCTGTTTAGTTAAAATTTTAACTAATCTACATTTTCCTTTAGGTGGGTTCTCCGTTCTTTTTACTGTAAAATGTTAATTGCTACAACCGATTTCCAATCTATCGACTCTCTTTGTAAAGTTGCAAGATAAATATTTAAATGGTACTTTGATGATAAATTTAAAAGTCGACACACTGTGCAGTCGCCGTATGGTCATACGTCACCATTTACTGGTACCCCATATTTTCATATGACGGTTCATTGCAAATAACCAACAACCCCAGTGTTTACAACAACAACTACATTAACAGACAAAAACTGACACAAATACTACAGTTGGATAAAGCCCAACGAAAAGAGCAGCGACAATATGATTTTGATATCGTTTATTATTATTTCAATGTTTGTGGTCATTAACACGAATCGGTACTTTGTAGTAAACTGTTTTACCATAACATAAGGGGTGTTCAGTTTATGTTTCCTATTGGTATCTTATTTCTTGGATATAGATTCGGTGACTGTAGGTTGTTGACTTTGAGAAAAAATATCACAATATTTTCCCAAAAAAAATTTAATTCAATTTAAAAAGAAATAAAGTCGTTCGGGGTTGACTATATTATACGCTTCAATTTTTAATACCACCGAAAATCCTTCTAACTGTATAAAGGAGCTGATTTGGGAAACATTTTTACACTTCGACAAAATCTTGACTTATAATTTAAACCGGCTAATACCCTTAGACAGAGCAAACAACTTAACAATTTGGAAATAAATTTAAAGCCATTTTTATGCAATTGCACTAAAGAGCAAGATACATATGACTTATATGGACTAGATCTTGTCAAGTTAGGTGGTGACTTATTTCTAGAAGTTGGAGTCTTAGTTTAATCTCAACCGATTCTGAGGAAATTATGCAATTGCGATGTGTAGGATATTACTAACATATTGGTAAATCATCATTGAAATTGTGTGTAACATGTGGGAATTCTGTCCATATATTCCCAAATCGGAAGGTCATATGTATTAAATTCGAATGTAAACTCCACTCCCTCAAGCCAATTGGACTAAAATCTCGTTGAACCTCGGGGGTAAAATGTGGGTATTCGAGCCATATTTCCTACATTGAACAAAAATATATATGGAGGCTATATTTAAATCTGAACCGGTTCACACTTATTGCTACAATATTAATTGTTCTCCCTGTGCAAAATTTCAGAATTTTTGGAGTGAAACTTTGGAGTCCGTAGTCATATGTATCGAAAGCGGCCAAAATATATGTATGGAAGCTATATCTAAATCCCATAGTAAAAAAAACATGAACGGCGTGCACGTGTCAAAACGATTCGTTTATGAAAGTGAATCAATACATATATGGTGTCAACCAGAGAATTGACGGTGTCAATCTGACAACGATAATATGACACCTTGCGTTGTCAAAACCAAAACCAGGGTTCATGATCTGAAAACGTATTGGTATAAATTTATATATATATAAAAAAAAAAACAAGTATATACGGCCGTAAGTTCGGCCAGGCCGAATCTTATGTACCCTCCACCATGGATTGCGTAGAAACTTCTACGAAAGACTGTCATTCACAATCGAATTACTTGGGTTGCGGTATCTTAAAACTTCTTAACATCGTTTTCTAAATTGTGAGTTAGTCCATACGTGGTATATATTAGACAAAAAAGTTATCTATAGTTAAGTCTACAAATAATTACGAATCGATGTGGACTTTTTGCACGGTACGTAGAGAGCCAGAATTGAAATAAGGCGGTCGCTTATATGGGGGCTATATAGAATTATGCACTTGATATGGACCAATTTTTGTGTGATTGGGGATCGATTTATCTAAGGGCTATATATAACTATAGACCGATATGGACCTAGTTAGGCATGGTTGTTAACGGCCATATACTAGCACAATGTACCAAATTTCAACTCACTCGGATGAAATTTGCTCCTCCAAGAGACTGGGGGCTATATATGATTATGGACTGATATGGACCACTTTTGGCATGGTTGTTAAATATCATATACTACCACCACGTACCAAATTTCAACCAGATCGGATGAATTTTGCTTCTCTAAAGGCACCTAAGGTCAATTCTGGGGATCGGTTTATATGGGGGCTATATATAATTATGGACTGATATGAAACAATTCCTGCATGGTTGTTGGATACCATATACTAACATCACGTACCAAATTTCAACCGAATCGGATGAATTTTGCTCTTCCAAGGGGCTCCGGAGGTCAAATCTGGGGATCGGTTTATATGGGGGCTATATATAATTATGGGCCGATGTGGACCAATTTTTGCACGGTCATTAGAGAACATATACTAACACCATGTACCAAATTTCAAGCGGATCGGATGAAATTTGCTTCTCTTAGAGGCTCCGCAAGCCAAATCGGGGGATCGGTTTATATGGGGGCTATATATAATTATGGACCGATGTGGACCAATTTTTGCATGGTTGTTAGAGACCATATACTAACACCATGTAACAAATTTCAGCCGGATTGGATGAAATTTGGTTCTCTTAGAGGCTCCGCAAGCCAAATCAGGGGATCGATTTATATGGGGGCTATATGTAATTATGGACCGATATGGACCAATTTCTGCGTGGTTGTTAGAGACCATATACTAACACCATGTACCGAATTTCAGCCGGATCGAATGACATTTGCTTCTCTTAGAGCAATCGCAATCCAAATTTGGGGGTCCGTTTATATGGGGGCTATACGTAAAAGCTGACCGTTATGAACCAATTTTTGCATGGTTATTAGAGACCATATACTTACTCCATGTTCCAAATTTCAGCCGGATCGGATGAAATTTGCTTCTCTTAGAGCAATCGCAAACCAAATTTGGGGGTCCGTTTATATGGGGGCTATACGTAAAAGTGAACCGATATGGCCCATTTGCAATACCATCCGACCTACGTCAATAACAACTACTTGTGCCAAGTTTCAAGTCGATAGCTTGTTTCGTTCGGAAGTTAGCGTGGTTTTAACAGACGGACGGACGGGCGGACGACATGCTCAGATCGACTCAGAATTTCACCACGACCCAGAATATATATACTTTACAAACGGAATGACAATTATACCGTGACTCAAACCTAGATTGTCTGCTCCATACGCGTTAACAGTCGCCTTAGCATATTGCACCACCGACGGAGTTGCCATAAGAACGTATAACGAATATTTTACGACTTTTCATGACCTACGAAAAACTAACGCTGTTCATGAAATCGTGAACGCCCGTAGACGAAACCGTGAACATTCTGTTTCAATTTTTTGTGAACGTTTCCGTTTCATTTTGTTACCGTCCGCTCACGATTTCGAAACGTATTTTTTTTATTAGTGTAGCTAAAATGTTAATTCAAACAATTTTAGAACACTTCACGATACTATTAATTGCAGTCATTGTACAAAATCTGAAAACTCTGGGGTCTGGGGCAATATAAGTGCATATCAGGTGAAAGATATATATGGAAGCTGTTCCTAAATCTGAACCGACCAAACAAAACCAAATTTAGCATGCATAGTAAGAATATCAATTCTACTCCCTGTGAAAAGTGTCACGAAAATCGGAATAAAACTTTGGCTTTTGGGTCGTGTCTTCAATCCTGGTTGCGACCGCACACGAAAAAGGTTTTCAGCGGTGGATCCTCACAGTAATGCTGGTAACATTTCTGAGTGTTTCAAAGCTTCTCTGAGTGGTTTCACCGCAATGTGGAACACCGTTCGGACTCGGCTATAAAAAGTAGATCCTTTGTCATTGAGATAAACATGGAATCGGGCAGCACTTAATGATAAGAGAGAAGTCCACCATTGTGGAAGTGAGCCTTAGATAGTGACAGGCCGCTATACATAATCTAACCTAAGCGGAAACGACATATATGAAAAACTCAAGTAGTGGTAAGTCCGTCAGTTGACCTTACTAATAACACAGATGGAACGGCAACCCAAAATTTTAATTATATAAGCGAAACAACTTTTTGTATATAAAGGGTGATTTGTTAAGAGCTTGATAACTTTTTTTAAAAAAAAACGCATAAAATTTGCAAAATCTCATCGGTTCTTTATTTGAAACGTTAGATTGGTCCATGACATTTACTTTTTGAAGATAATTTCATTTAAATGTTGACCGCGGCTGCGTCTTAGGTGGTCCATTCGGAAAGTCCAATTTTGGGCAACTTTTTCGAGCATTTCGGCCGGAATAGCCCGAATTTCTTCGGAAATGTTGTCTTCCAAAGCTGGAATAGTTGCTGGTTTATTTCTGTAGACTTTAGACTTGACGTAGCCCCACAAAAAATAGTCTAAAGGCGTCAAATCGCATGATCTTGGTGGCCAACTTACCGGTCCATTTCTTGAGATGAATTGTTCTCCGAAGTTTTCCCTCAAAATGGCCATAGAATCGCGAGCTGTGTGGCATGTAGCGCCATCTTGTTGAAACCACATGTCAACCAAGTTCAGTTCTTCCATTTTTGGCAACAAAAAGTTTGTTAGCATCGAACGATAGCGATCGCCATTCACCGTAACGTTGCGTCCAACAGCATCTTTGAAAAAATACGGTCCAATGATTCCACCAGCGTACAAACCACACCAAACAGTGCATTTTTCGGGATGCATGGGCAGTTCTTGAACGGCTTCTGGTTGCTCTTCACTCCAAATGCGGCAATTTTGCTTATTTACGTAGCCATTCAACCAGAAATGAGCCTCATCGCTGAACAAAATTTGTCGATAAAAAAGCGGATTTTCTGCCAACTTTTCTAGGGCCCATTCACTGAAAATTCGACGTTGTGGCTCGTTAGTAAGTCTATTCATGATGAAATGTCAAAGCATACTGAGCATCTTTCTCTTTGACACCATGTCTGAAATCCCACGTGATCTGTCAAATACTAATGCATGAAAATCCTAACCTCAAAAGAATCACCCTTTAGTATACAACTATTTTTGTTGGAGTATTTGTTTTTACATGGCATATCTTTACATACGTGTATTTTGAACACCCCTAATGTTTATCAATTATTGTCTACGTATATCTTAAGTACCAAACAACCAACGTCACTACGTTGTGGTGTGGTGTGGTTTTACTGTCGTATATACGGCATAGCTATGTGACTCACTGACTCATTCAGCCAATTCTTCGTTTACTTCATTGTAGCATTCAGTTTCATATTGGTGTTGCGTTTGTTATACCCAACACCATAATAATTTTTCGTTCCGTTTGTAACACATCAAAACGTAGATTTCCGACTACAGTGAAACGTCTCAAACTTGGACCCTATGAAAAGCGGACACATCTCAAAAGTGGACATCTCCCAAAAGACAAAATTGAGGCGACCGTGGCTGTCCACCTCTACACGGAGGAAAAAGACTGTTTTTCATATGTTTGGGTGTAAAAATTATATGCTTGGAACTCAAATTTCTTAACACAATATTCGTTTTGTTTTGTTATACCCTCCACCGTAGGATGGGGGGTATATTAACTTTGTCATTCCATTTGTAACACATCGAAATATTGCTCTAAGACCGCATAAAGTATATATATTCTGGGTCGTGGTGAAATTCTGAGTCGATCTGAGCATGTCCGTCCGTCTGTTGAAATCACGCTAATTTCCAAACGAAACAAGCTATCGACTTGAAACTTGGCACAAGTAGTTGTTATTGGTGTAGGTCGGATGGTATTGCAAATGGGCCACATCGGTCCACTTTTACGTATAGCCCCCATATAAACGGACCCCCAAATTTGGCTTGCAGACCCTATAAGAGAAGCAAATTTCATCCGATCTGGCTGAAATTTGGTACATGGTGTCAGCATATGATCTCTAACAACCATACAAAAATTTGTCCACATCGGTTCATAATTATATATCGCCCTCATATAAACCGATCCCCCGATTTGGCTTGCGGAGCCTCTAAGAGAAGCAAATTTCTTCCGATCCGCCTGAAATTTGGTACATGGTGTTAGTATATGGTTTCTAATAACCTTGCAAAAATTGGTCCACATCGGTCTATAATTATATGTAGCCCCCATATAAACCGATCCCCCGATTTGGCTTGTGGAGACTCTAAGAGAAGCAAATTTCATCCGATCCGGCTGAAATTTGGTACATGGTGTTAGTATATGGTCTCTAACAACCATGCAAAAATTGGTCCATATCGGTCATTAATTATATATAGCCCCCATATAAACCGACCCCCAGATTTGACCTCCGGAGCCCCTTGATAGAGCAAAATTCATCCGATTCGGTTGAAATTTGGTACGTGATGTTATTATATGGTATCCAACAACCATGCAGGAATTGTTTCATATCAGTCCATAATTATATATAGGCCCCATATAAACCGATCCCCTGATTTGACCTCCGGTGCCTTTTAGAGAAGCAAAATTCATCCGATCTGGTTGAAATGTGGTACGTGGTGGTAGTATATGATATTTAACAACCATGCCAAAAGTGGTCCATATTAGTCCATAATCATATATAGCCCCCATATAAACCGATCCCGAGATTTGCTTTGGAGCCTCTTGGAGGAGCAAATTTCATCCGAGTGAGTTGAACTTTGGTACATTGTGCTAGTATATGGCCGTTAACAACCATGCCTAACTAGGTCCATATCGGTCTATAGTTATATATAGCCCTCAGATAAATCGATCCCCAATCACACAAAAATTGGTCCATATCAAGTGCATAATTCTATATAGCCCCCATATAAACGACCCCCGTATTTCAATTCTGGCTCTCTACGTGCCGTGCAAAAAGTCCATATCGATTCGTAATTATTTGTAGACTTAACTATAGATAACTTTTTTGTCTAATATATACCACGTATGGACTAACTCACAATTTAGAAAACGATGTTAAGAAGTTTTAAGATACCACAACCCAAGTAATTCGATTGTGAATGATAGTCTTTCGTAGAAGTTTCTACGCAATCCATGGTGGAGGGTACATAAGATTCGGCCTGGCCGAACTTACGGCCGTATATACTTGTTATTGTTGGTTTTGTTATTTAATCATTGTTGTTGTGTTTGATTTCAGCTTAAAACCATGCATTGACTCAACTGCAAGTGTAGCTTAACCAACAGAGGAAAATAATGTTTGTCAAATTTATTTGGGCAAAGACTGCAAGATGGTTGGATGGACGCACGTTTCGGAATTGCTGCAAGTAGAGGATGCTGATGAGGAATGTGGCAATTCCGAATCGTGCGTCCATCCAACCATCTTGCAGTCTACAGGGCTTTGCCCAAATAAATTTGACAAGCATTCTTTTCCTCTGTTGGTTAAGCTACACTTGCAGTTTAGTCAATGCATATGATTAAAATCGGGAGAGTTATTAAACTCTTAACATCCTAGGTATCACTTAAATTGTCAATGAATTAAACTCGCGAGGGTTTTATGTTCGTTAACGGGATAATTTTCGTGAGCGTATTTTTCCCGAAATTTGTTACTCACGCACACTCACGAAGATATTATTTTCGCGACTCACTCCCACTCACAGCATTTGGTTCGTTAATCACACTCACGCACACTCAAGTCGTTGCCATAACCGTGACTCACGCGAGAGTCACGAAAATTTCGTGTCACGTGCACACCTCTTCTCTAACCCTTTCACTACCGAAATAAACCTAATGTTAAATTTTTCTTCTGTTTTTACTTGTACTAACAGCATGTAGAACAAAAATTGCCATTTTGAATACCTACCTCGATTACTTCAAGAGTTATATGAGCTTGTCCTGAAAACTTGATTCTTGAATTGTGACCAAATGGACCTACAAAAATAAGCGCTATTTGACCTATGATATCCTTCAAAGTGTGAGAAAAAATACAAAAAAGAACCCGAAAAACTATCAGGTATAGTTTTTGTATGAATGTTCATTTACTAGAAACATACAGTCAAGGCCGTATTCAGGGGGGGGGGGATGAGGGGGATCAAACCCCCCCGAAATGAATGAATGTTTTTATATAAATAAATATATATTTTTAGCTGCATAGAAAAATCTTACCGAAGATGTTGAAGAAAAGCTGGAGGTTTTATTTTGAAAAACGCTTACCTATAAAACTTGGCCATAGCAACAACAACGAAACAGCCAAACACACAAGTGTAAATGAAATGGCGCAAAACCTGCGAAAAAACCTGCCTAATTCAGCGATGGAAGCAATAAAGAGATATTTCCAAACGTGCATATTCTTTTAAAAATTTTGGTCACTTTGCCAGTTACTCAGGGATGGAAAATACAATTTTTAAGAAAGTACAAAAAAGGTATTTTTTGAGCGGAAAGATTATTGTCGAGAGACTGAATTTAAAGAAAATAAAATTTTGACAAAATTTTCTATAGAAATAAAATTTTGCAAAAATTTCCTATAGAAATAAAATTTTTACAAAATTTTCAATTGAAATAAAATTTTGACAAAATTTTCAATTGAAATAAAATTTTGACAAAATTTTCTATAAAAATAAACTTTTGCAAAAATTCTATATAGAAATAAAATTTTGACAACATTTTCTACCGAAATAAAAAATCGATAATATAGAATCGCATTCTTTTTTCGACTAAAACTTTCTTGAAGTTCAATAAAATCCTGTTTTTGACTATGTCTTACAAAATCGAGATTTTCTTCCCACATTAACATGTCTGTTTTGCCATATTTGTAAAAGACTATTAGCAAATAAGGTTGATAAAGACTTTCTCAAAATATTAAAATATTTTGTCAAAGCTATTGTACCATAAATCTGATATCGACTCAAAAATGTCTACACAAAAGGTACTAAATCATTCACGGGGGTACTACGGTACTGACCGGGGTGCAAAAGGTTTGAAAAAAGTACTATGTATAGTACTGCATTTTCCATCCCTGCAGTTACTACGTGCTCATCCGAACGTTCATTTTCAACAATGAAGAGATTAAAGACGTATCTAAGAAATTCGAGTAGCGAGAGTAGACTCAAAGGATTGGCATTAATGTCGGTTCATCGCCGAATAAATGTGCCGACTGAAGAAGTCATTGATTTATTTGCTGCCCAAAAAGCCCGTCGGCTCAATTTAATATTATAACCAGTGAGTAAAGTAGAAAGTCGGACGGGGCCGACTATATCATACCCTAAACCACCCCTACTGAATTAGTAAACATAAGCATTTGTGGGGTATCATTGGTATAGGTTTTGGAGAACATAAAGGGGGGTACATGTTTATGGGTGTCGTGTCACAATCTGAGCAGAAATGTCTAATATTAGGAGCTATAGTTTATTTTGCACCAAAAGAGTTAGTATGCCACTAATATTGAGCCCATTATTAAAAAAGAGAAAATCGTTCAATTAGTGTGGGTAATAACTCCAAATTTGTAAAAATCGAGCAATATTCTTATGTAAGAGCTACAAGTACGTATAAATACGATCGGGTAGTACACCGAAATTTAAAATTTGAGTAACATTGGTTAATAAATAAGAGTACTATGGCCAAATTAGGGAAAATAGAGCGATGCATATATATGGAAGCTATATTTAAATCTGAACCAATTTGCATAATATTTTGCGGGTTTAATTAATATCACAAAAGGTTACCTTGTGCAAAATTTGAGAAAGATCAGTTAAGAAATGAGGGCTCTACGGTCAAAAATAAGGTTATTAGGGGCGAATTTTTCAAAATCGGGCGATACATATATGGGAGCTATATCTACATCTGAACCGATTTTGATGAAATTTTGCACATACCGTTAGTACTATAGTGGACTGGATCTAGCCAACTTTGAGTAAGATCGGTTAGTAAATAAGGGTTCTATGGCCAAATTTGGGAAAATCGGGCTATACATATATATGCGAGCTATATCTAAATCTGAACCGATTTCGATGATATTTCTCACATATAGTTAGTGGTATAGAAGATTACATTTAGCCAACTTTGAGTAAGATCGGTTGATAAATAAGGGTTTTATGGCCGAATTTAGAAAAATCGGGCGGTACATATATATGGGAGCTATAGCTAAATCTGAACCGATTTCGATGAGTTTTTACACATACAGTTAATGCTATGGAAGATTACATTTAGCTAACTTTGAGTAAGATCGGTTGATAAATTAGGGTTTTGTGGCCAAATTTGGGAAAATCGGGCGATACATATATATGAGAGCTATATCTAAATCTGAACCGATTTGGATGAAATTTTGAAGACTTGAAGGGCGATAAAAAAGATTACCTTTTGCCAAATTTGGTGACGATCCGTTTGAAAAAAGCACAACGTGACCCCATTTGTCGAAATCGGGCGATACATATATGGGAGCTATATCTAAATTTGATCCGATTTCTTCCAAATTCAATAGCGTTCGTCCTTGTGCCAAAAAACTCCCTGTACCAAATTTCATCAAAATCGGTTAATAATTGCGACCGGAATCCTGTGAACAACAAATACATGGACAGACGGACGGACACCAAGCGCTAGATCGACTCAGGAGGTGATTCTGACCCCATATAGACCCCATATTTTATGGGGTCTAAAATCAATATTTCTGGTAGGCACATTTTTTGGCAGATCAAACTTATTATACCCTAACCACTATGTGGTTTAGGGTATAATAACCTCTATGTAGTTTAGGTTATAAAAATATTGTATACATACCTATGCATAAATAAAATTTTCTACACATGAGATTATATGAATATTTTTTTTTTAAGTTGAACCCCCCCCCGAATTAAAATGCTGGCTACGGCCTTGCATACAGTGGAATATTTTTCTCAAATTTTCGTATTTTTCGTTTATTGCTAAAGAAGTTTATAAAAATGTATTTTAGACCTCACCAATATGGAAAATATTTATAGCTTATTTACATTAAAGCCTCTAATTTAAAATAACATCGAGAAATAAATGGAAACTAAGTGGGAAAATAGAATTTGGTGTCTTTTTCGAATGTCCTTCTAAATGGACATCGGTAGTGAAAGGGCTAATATGGACACATTAAAGGGTGATACGTTCAAAATTTGGTTATGCGAAAACGCGTGTAAATCGGTGAAATCGTTTATTTAAAAAATCAAATTAAATTTCTTTTTCAAGTTCAATTAGTACAAAATTCAGGAAAAATATTCAGTTAGGCTTTCGCTTTTCCAAATCCGAATTTCCGGGCCTCACGCTTGACACCTGCCATCAGATTTTGTACAGCCACCTTGTCCACCTTCTTCGCCGCAGAAAGCCAGTTTGCCTTGAAATGCTGCTCGTCCTTAGCAGTTTTTTTGGTGTTCTTTAGGTTCCGCTTGACAATAGCCCAGTATTTCTCAATTGGGCGGAGCTCTGGCGTGTTGGGAGGGTTCTTGTCCTTGGGAACCACCTCCACGTTGTTGGCGGCGTACCACTCCATGGCCTTTTTACCGTAATGGCAAGATGCCAAATCCGGCCAAAACAGTACGGAACAACCGTGTTTCTTCAGGAAAGGCAGCAGACGTTTATTCAAACACTCTTTCACGTAAATTTCTTGGTTGACAGTCCCGGAAGCTATGAAAATGCTGCTTTTCAAGCCACAGGTACAGATGGCTTGCCAAACCAGATATTTCTTTGCGAACTTTGACAGTTTTGAAAATAAATGTACCTTTCCCCTTCCTTTTGCCGTATAAAACTCCTGTCCCGGAAGCTGCTTGTAGTCGTCCATTACCACGCAGTCAAACATCGTCAGCATCGTCCTGTACAGCCTCCGGGATCGCGCTTTGGCCGTCGTATTTTGTTTATCATCGCGATTTGGAGTCACTACCTTCTTGTAAGTCGATAGTCCGGCTCGTTTTTTGGCTCGATGCACGGTTGTAGACGATACACCCAGCTTATTTGCGGTATCTCGGAGAGAGAGGTTAGGGTTTCGCTTGAAACTACCGGCAACTCTCTTTGTCGTCTCAGCGGCTTCCGCTTTTCGATTTCCCCCCGATCCAGACTTCCTGGCTGTCGACAAACGATCCCCAAACACTTTAATTACATTTGTAACGGTTGATTTGGCAACTTTTAGCGATTTTGCCAGCTTTGCGTGCGACTAGCTCGGATTTTCGCGATGCGCGAGCAAAATTTTGATACGCTGCTCTTCTTGCTTGGACGGCATTTTGACAACTGAAGAGTGAATTCCAAAATCAAAATAGGAGCAACATTCTACACACACACACCTTCAAAATGAGGGGTGTTCAGGTTTTTCAAATGCAAAATTGAAAGAAATACGT